>NW_023270265.1:16257504-16277478 GCF_011800145.1 Mirounga leonina | reverse complement strand
CAGGACAGTGAGGGAGGGACAGTGCGGGGGAGGGTGACAGGACAGTGGGGGAGGGACAATGCGGGTGGGAGGTAACAGGATAGTGAAGGAGGGACAGTGCGGGGGAGGGTGACAGGACAGTGAGGGAGGGACAGTGTGGGTGGGGGGGTGACAGGACAGTGGGGGAGGGACAGTGCAGGTAATTTGCCAGAAAGGGATTTCCAGAGAGATTTTACAGGTTCACTGAATGCTCCATGGTTGCATTTGTTTTTTAAAAAATCACAGGGCACTTTCCTCCCACTACTCAGCTCCACTCACACCTCCTCACCCGACACCTCCTGGGGGCAGACTGGACTTATCTCCGGGTCCCCCTCCATCAAGCCCTGGGTACCAGTAACCTCAAGCAGCCTGAGGACTCCCCTGCCCAGCCACTCATGGGTGTGTGAGGACAACTCAGGCCAGCATAGTGGCTTGGGGACGGACACCCAGGGGAATCATGCAGCCTGCCTGTGAAGTGACTGACATGCGCAGAGGAAGGGTGTGATTCTGTGTCTGCCCAGACCTGCAAATTATATCCGGATTCTTTCACTTCAATGTGCATTCTTAGCATGTGCACCAGCGTAATCTGAACTGCAGAGCAGGTCTATGGAGCTAAATTCAGTATCTGATAAAATACTTCTCAAAGGAGAGAGAGTATTTTATTGTAAGCAAAGTCAGTGAAAAAACATTCATCTTCCAGTGGCCTAAAACACCCTTTAAATGACAAACACATTCAAGACAGCTAAGGCTGGCAAAAAGAAGACAAAATCGAACTTAAAATAGTTGGTGTTGGGGTGCAAAGGCTTCAGGAAGTTGCAGCCTGCCTTCCCACTGCTGTGTCCCCACCCCATTCTCAGCACTGGAACTTCTCAGGAGGTGAGCTCCTCGTAAAAGACCCTGAGCCTCAGCACCCCTGCATCTAGACACGTGACCATACTCGCTGGGTGCAAGCACGGTGCATTCGAGCTCACGGGGGCCAAGCAATGAGCAGCTGTGCGAGGCTCTCTTGCTGAACCTCACCCAGCCTCCTGCACCCCGGGCGAGAGGTTTTCATGTGTTCTCTAGGTGTAATTTTCATTTGTCTCCTTTCCCACACAAATGACATCAAACATCAGCAGTTGCCATCAACACCAGCAAGAACAAAAATTCATGTGTTGTGTTTGAGAAAAAGCAGTTAAGTGAGCTGAAAAGTTTGAGTTTTACCCAACGGTTAAAGACCACTTAACCTGAACTGGGGTCTTGTGAGATTCCGCTATGTGATGAGGATGGATTTAGAACACTGAAACCTGGAACCTGGCAGGACAGACCACCGTGATCGGCAGAGAGCTGTCTAATTTATGGGACTTCAGCAGAAACTCCTTGCTTCTCTGGTCTGGAGGCATCCCACTGTACTGTCATCTACTATGCTAAAGGAGGAAATTTGGGAAAGAAAAAAAAAAAAAAAAGGAGGCAAGAACCAGGAGCACAGCAGGGCGCCAAGGGAAGAGTGTCTTTTGAAACTCCTGCCTGGTAGCTTACGCAAAAGCCTGGTAATCACAGCTGCCTCTAATTATGCCAACTTCAAGGCTAGCCGCTCAGCATGGGTCAATTCTCTAGCTTTTACAAGTTTTGCGTTAGGGGCTACTATACCCACTAAGATGCAACACTCCTGAAAATGATGTTCAGACTTACACGATCTGAAGGGCACAGTTCGGAGTGTTGAGGATTTTGAGATGCTTGACGTTGGCTCTGGCAATGTGGCTCTCGAAGAATCGGCAAGGACATCTGTAGCTCAGGCTGACCGGTTTCCCTAGAAGAGGTAGTGAAAACAGGGCAGTTTGTTACGATCCTGCTGGACCTTGGGGATACATGTGTGTATGGGTCCATGGCTGAGGGTTAAGGTGGTGGAATGATGTTTAGGATCAAGAGCCATGGGACGAGTGACAGGGGCATCCTTGCTAAGAGCTCTTGGGCAGCACAGTGAGCTCTGGGGGTAGGCCCAGCTTCCATAGGGCCAGAGGGCAAATGGAGCTGTAGAGAGCTGGACCCTAGGAGACTGGGGAATTAAAAGAAACGGCCCCTTGCTCAGGCATTTTAAGATAAAATATACTAATCCCAGGAGAGAATTGTTTCAGTCCAAGGTACTGGGGTTCCCAGTTAATCTCTGCAAAATAAACTCCTCCAGGGCCAACTAAGAAAGCCCTCCTTACTCAGGGAAGGAGGAGGGGGAAGCAGGAGGCTCCAGGCTCTCCCTTGTCCCAGGAGCCACTGTAGTTCCCCAGGGGAATGCTGCCCCCTCCCCCCTCCCCCTCCTGCAATCCTCTCCCCTCACATTCACCTTAAGCCCAGGCAACCACAAAAGAATCCTGGCAGGCTTCCTACCTGGGAGTCCTTGGAGGGCAGGCCTAGGGCCCACCTTCTCCCCAGCACTCCCCTGAAGGCAGGGAGATTATCAGGGCTGGAGTCAAATGTGGCTTTCATTGTGCAGAGATGCTACAGCCTCCTGGGTTATATTACCTCTTTGTTTGCCAATTCACCAATTTGCAAAATGCCATAATTGACACTCATTAGTTTAAATAAGCGAAGGGCTCCTGCGGAACCCACCACTCACCCTCTAAGTCTAGACTTGCAAGCCTTGGGGGGCTGGGATCTTTGTGGGTTTTTTTTTTTCTTTTGGGCAGATTTTATCCAAGCCCTTCTTAATACCCCAAATTATTTGAATTTGTGGATCCTTTCATCAGGGATTAAATGTATGTCTGAGAATATTCAGTCCAGAGATTAAAAAAAAAAAAAAGTCTGCCTGTTTACAGAGCTCCCAGAGGCCTCCTGCTGGTCCTGAAGTTCTGCACTTTGGGGCGAGAGAGCTGGGGAAGCTGCAGGAAACCTTGTGAGTAAGGGACTTCATTCTCCTAAAGGCTGCATTCAGTTGAGAGATGGCAGGGTCTGCAAACAGCAGCCTATTTAGCCACCAAGTCAGGGAAAAAGCAGACCACCTGGCCCCTTAGGATCAAACGTGGTTCCCTAAAAACCGGTAAGGAGAAAGCCTGGCTTCAGGGTGCTCAGACTCAGGGTACTGGAGAGCACCCGCAAGCAGCCTTCGCTGTATACCTGACTCCAGAAAGTCTGCTGGGCTGGCCTTCAGCCAGGGGCACCCAGTCCCTGCAGGGGAAGCTCCTACTGCCCTGCCCTTACCGCCCTGTAACCAGATCGCCTGGGAAAGGGACCCCAGGGCTGGGGGCTGGGGGCTGGGTGGTCAGGGTAAAGGAAAAGCAGAAGCCAAAAGTCTCCCCTCTGAGTGTCCCGCCTCCAGTCGCCCTGGAATTCTCCTGGGTCCTCCTGAGCTGAGCAGGGACTGGAGAACTGGGCTCGGGCGGTGACACAGGAAGGGTCTCAGCAAGCTGAAAGGTACACAGGGCGAGCGCTTCAGCCGGTGGGGGCTGCTGCTCTCCCGGGTCGGGGGTCAGCAAGCTAGTCTGGCTCCGCTAAGCCAGTAGTGGAGATCAGGCCAGAAATCAGAGCTGATTCTGAGCTCAAAACACAGGCTTTCTTTTCTCTTCTTTTCCCCCTCTACCCCCTGGGATTATCCATTTCCTTCAAAGGCAATTCTTATTCCTGCTCCCAGGACCCAGTTGCCTGACTGGCAAGTGGGGACTTTCAACAGGTTTTTTAAAGTGACAGAGCACCAAGGGCTCTTACCAAGAGGACGCATTGCTGTGTCCACTTGTGCCCTCTCCTCCAGCTTTTTGTCAATATTACTAACTTTCCCAGCTGGTTTGGAGGTGACTCTGATTGGCCTAGATGTTACCGGGTTGGGAGCTGGTGAACTTGGCTCTGTTCAAGAGCAGTTCCAAGAGAACCTTCCACTCTAACGCAGGAACAGGAGCCCTGGCCAGTCTCTCCAACCTGGCCTCAGAATGGAGCCCACCCTGGATTTAACCCCTGAAAGCCCAGGGCATCCAGGGCCCCCGCTGCTTGGCTGAGGTCAGCCAGTGGAGGGAGGGCAGCAGCCTGATCCTGACCCTGAACAAGGGTGTCTCCAAGGGCAGCTCTGGAACTCAGTATGGACACACAGGCTCCAGAAGGTCAAAAAGTACATTCCAGCCTATGAATGCAAGGAGAAGCAGACCGGCCTCGAGCCCAGGACCCTGTCCTGGCCACTTGGCTACCAAGACGGCAACTCAAAGAGGCAAGCAACCAACCCTTCCCAGGATCAGGATGAGTCTGTTAATGAGACCGTTACTCCCTCTGTGCTCCTTCTTGGTCAACTATGCCTAGGATTCAATGAGCTGGGTGGGTGCCCACATTCCCATACCTTCTGCAGCTCCCCAGGGAAGGGGCGGCAGCACCATCTCCCTAGAGAGGTGCATGATGACCACTCCACTCTCACCAGACACTGAATTGTTAATGCTCAAACCAGAGTGTCTCCCATGACCTAGGGGGTCAGCGTGGAGACTCAGCTTCGCATACTTTTTCGGCTAGGCAGTAAAATCCAAATTGCCTTCCATCCAGTCCCTCTGCAGCTCTGCCAAGCAACTTGCTACATTCCCCCCCACACACAGACACACACACTTCGGTCTCGAACTCACAACCCTGAGATCAAAACCTGAGACGCTCAACCAAGAAGCCACCCAGGTGCCCCTTCAGTTGCTACACTTTTAAAAAACACTCCCCAGGCAGTCAGCGGTGAGCCCCTGGTAGTCCTGGCCCTGCTGCCTGGCCCAGACACATGCATGGTCACCTTACCCACACTGGCTTCCAGTCCACCGCCTGCCAGGATGCAGAGGAGGGTCGGCGGCTGGAACCCAGCCTAGGGCTGTGGGGACTCAGGCCCTGCTTGGACCGTGGCTGCCCCAAGAGCACTCCGAGTGTCCTTCAGCCCTTCGCAGGGTTTGTTGGCAACTTCGCAGCCAAGAAAGGACAGCGTGGCCTGGCGAACATGGCTTGTTTTGCGTGTTTAAAGACAACAGTTTATTTTGGTTTGCAGCAGTGGTGTCCTGTGACAGGTCAGCGAGGTTTCTCTCAAGCTTCAAAAGGAAAAAAAAGCGCTCTCCCTCTCGCAGTGAAACAGGACACCACCTCTCCCAGTGGCCTAAGGCCTTGGCGATTGAACTCTGCGGCAGCGCTCCTTCTGAGGTAAGAGCGATGGCTTGGCCGGTGACAAAGGCGCCAGCCTGCAGGTGTGTTTGGGGGACCGGGGAGGGGCATGAGCGACCCTGGCGGCCCCTGGGCCTCTCTTCGGTGGCCCCGGGAAAAGGCCGGGAAGCAGGCTGGACGCGCGCCCGGGTTCGCCGCGGCGCTGCGGCCCGCGGGGCTGTGCAGAAGCGCGGCCGGGCGGGGGGCGCAGACCCGACAGCTGCTCGGTTTGGCTCGCCCGCGAAGCCTCGCTAGGGTGGGTGCGGAGACAGGGCCAGCCTCGCCCGGAGGGGACGCCGCGCAGCAGCCCCCGACCGCGCCGGCGCCACGCGCGCGTCGCGATGCGAGACAAGCGCTCTCTCGCACACGCATCTCCCGCACCCGGCGCAGCGGGGCCTCGGAGTCCGTTCGCGCGGAGAAACCGAGCCGCGCGCTGGGGGGCACGGGCTGGGGGACGGTGGGCGCGCCACCCCCCGGGCCCCGCGGCTCTCGGCTCCGCTCTACTCCCCGGCGCCCCTGGAGCGCTCCTGCCCAGGGATCCTGCCCGACCCTGTGCTGCCTGCCGCTCGAGTCTGGCGGCCGCCCACCGTCCCGGACCCGAGCCCCGCTGCGGAGCGCGAAGCTTCAGCGCGGGTGGTGGCTGCTACGCTTGGGGCTTCCAGCGCCGCACCCCGAGGGAGCGCGCCCCGCGAAGGGGGCTGCCTCGACCTCCCCTGTGCGAAGCGGCGCGAACTGGGTTCGCTCGGGACAGCGCGGGCAGAGGAGCCGCGGCCCCGCACGGAGCCCGGCGCCCACGCCTCCGCTGCCGAGCGCACTCACCGTCGCTGAGGCACAGCGCAACCAGCACGATGGCCAGCACGACGACGACCTTGGCATTCATGGCACCGGCGGGCGGCTGGCGGACTCAGGAGGGACGCGGAGCGCACGCGGTGGCGGAGAGTGAAAGTGCGGCGGCGGGAGGCGCGCGCCTGGCACTTTAGAGGCGAGAGCGGGGCGGGGCGGGGCGGGGCGCGCGGCGAGGGGCGGGCCTGGAGCGGCAGCCCGGCGGCGGCGGGGGGCTCGGGCGCGCGTCCCCCTCCCACACGGCCGCCCCTCCTGTCCCCTCCCCGTCCCCTCCGCGCCCGGGGTGCTCCGGAGGCTGCGGTGCGCTCCGGCCTCTGACCTTCTCCGGTTGCGCGGGGCCCCCTGCTCCGGTCAGGCTCGACTTGCAGCGAGGGAACCCAGCCGCGCGGTGAGCCTGGGCTAAAGGCTAGTTATCGTGCCCACTTAGCAGGTGGACAGATGGAGGCCAGGGGCGGGACCTGAATGAGGACCAATGATAAACAAGTCGATGTGTGCCGGCGAGGCCCGAGGTAGCGAAGAGCGTCGCGTTTCTGGAGTCTAGAACCTGGAGGTGGCCACCGGCCCCGGGCTCGCTGCGCTGTGGCCCCGCAGGCTCCGCCTAAGGGAAGGAGACCAGTCTTTGCAGAAGGAGCGAATGCCATCCCAAGCCAATGCTATCACTTAGTAGCCAAGCCTCAGTTTTCTCACCTGTAAAACTGCGACTCTAAAATAGAGTGCTGTGTCGCCGCGAGGAAACATAATCAGTCCGCTCTGCGGCTCGGTGAATTTAACCTGAACTCTAAGTAAGCGTGAATGTACTTGGCTCGCTGTGCCTCTGTGCTCTCAACTGTGAAATGGGCTGACCACAGTTCCCACCAGCCGAGTGTAACTGGGGGAAATGATTGAGACTCCTTTCTCCGCCATGAAGTGTTCACCATTGAGTCCGGCATATAGTACTTAATAAATGGAAGCTAGAATAATTGTTTAAACTTCAGCATTTTCTCCCTCTCCCACTGAATGCCCTGCGCGACCCAAAGTGTTGAGAGAACTCCCCCCTCTTCCCCTCTCCCTTCTGCCCCAGGACAGTACTCCCGGCATCGGCCTTTCTGGTCCACAAAACGAGTAATCCCTGGGCGGTGTCTGAACTCTTGGCAGGCCCTGCCCCAACCTGGACACCCGGAGACGGCCCCAGCCTAGCAGGGAGGGGTGCAGGCAGGCGGCCCAGGAGGCGCAGGGATGAGAGGAGCACGCTTTGGGGCCTCACTAGTGACCACAGGATGCTCCAGCCATCTCCTCTTGCCCTTACTGGCATAACCAGACAGTGCAGTGAATTCTATACCAGGCCCCATCCAAGGAGCGCGCGGTGGGGACAGGTCTCTGTACCTGGGAAGTCCGGTAGTCCGGACCATAGGAGGAATGGGCAGAGCCCTCGGGGCCTGGGCTCAGTAGCTCCAGCCGGGGGCCACAGGAGGGGGCGGTCAACAGAAAGCTGCAAGAGCTCTGGGCTCAGGTCGTGAGGATGGGTGTCTTTTGTGTCTTTTTTTTCCAAAACTATTTTCACGCCCAGTTACATGCCCTGTGAACTTCATCTATTCATTCATTCACTCCAGGCCGAGCTCACTTCTCGGCACTGGGCGTAAAGCCGGGAAATGCACTGGCTTGGTCCCTGCCGTTAAAGAAGTAACAATCCAGTGGGGACTACAGTCCTCGGGCATTCCTCAGGCCCCACCTCTTTTCGCGAGAGCGGGGTGGGTAATCGCGGAACTAGTGAGCCTTGGTCAGCCACAGATGAGAAAGAGCTCGCCGACTGAGCTCGGGCGCCCTCTGGTGGCAAAGTCTCCCCCCCATCCCGCCCCCGGGGTCTGGGTGGACCAAGGCACAGGCCCTCCCCTGATCCCAACGCAGCCTGGTAAAGCTGCGGTGCTCCCCGGTAAATCAAGAAGCCGGGAGTTGGCGAGACTCGGAGCTGGAACCCAGACCCCGGCGGAAGGCGCGTGAAGCCTTTCCTGCAAATCCTGCTAAAGCAAATGCCAGTCTCTCACTTGCTTCTTCTTTACCTCAAATCGAGTTTTGTCCCCGCAGCTGAGGGAGTCCCTGTGTCCCGTGTGGGCTGGGGCAAAGGAGAACCGAGGCTTCCTGCCTGGCTGGGCCCTGCCACCCCAGGATAGATATTAGTGTGGGACACATCAGAGCCCCCTGCTTCTTCCATTCATTTATTAAAATACTTATTGAGCACCCACTATGTGTCAGACACTGGCGAATTGTTTGAAGTACTTTAGTAAAGGAAGCAAAAAAAAAGAAAAAGAAAACCCCAAACCTCCTGTCCTGGAATTTACATGGGAGGGGGGAGAAGGAGGGGGAAGGAAAATGGCAGAAAACATAAGTAATTAAACATATAATCTATAGAAGGTTCTTAGGTGCTATGGGAAAATGGAGCAGAGGGAAGGGGAATGAGTTAAGATTTTAAACAGGGACGCCAGGAATCTGCATTTTAGGTAAAATCTCCACAGTTTTTCAGTTGGCAAGCTATCTAAATTTAAAACGGTACTGGCCGACACTCCTGGGGGCCATGGGCTACTAGACTATGCCTTTTAGCCTGAGCTCTGTGTTCAGCCATAGGGGTGCCTCCCAGATTCTGGATGGCAGAGCCCACCACCCTTTCTCCTCTGTCCTCTGCTTGTGCCATGGTCTCTACTTAAAAGGCTCCACATGTCTTTCTCTGCCAGGAAACTCGGTTCCCCATCAAGGCCCAAAGCAAGGTCCCCCTCCCTGTGAGATCTTCCAGGGCTCTCTTTGCTCAGCACTCTGAGTTGCTGCTCTTCAGAAACACCACAGTCATGCGGGTTTCAAGGTGGGAGGCAGGCAGGGGTCTGGTGGTTGAGGTGCGTCTCTAGACCCCAGGTGCCCACTTCAGGTGCCTGCCTGTGGCCCTCTGCCCCTCGGTTGCTCATTCCTTCAGAGTTCAATGGTTGGCCTTTCAGGGAAGGACCTCAGTACAAGGTTGAAGGTTTGCACCGAATCATTGTTTTCCAGTGTGTAACCGACAAGATGACTTCAGGTGGTATTCTGAAAACATTAATTGTGAGAAATACAGATTTATATATTTGTTTTTAAAAGTAATGAGAAAAAAAAGTATAACTCGTACATTAAAGCAGACATTTCAGATATGGCTCAGGATTGATTTCATTTTTTTTAAATATATGATTTAAAAAGCAAGTAGATTTAAACTAATAGCATGTAATAGGATAAGTGGTTGGAGATGCAGCAAAAATCCACACAGTGATACAAAAAGACCTGAAGTTTGAAAATGCTGCCTAAATAAAGAACCTTTTTTCGGTATTATTTGATACTACCCACCCCCTTTATAGACAAACCATTTTGTCCCAGAGCGGTAAAACAAAATCACACAAAGGAGGTATGGCATCTTTCTCACCCTCGCCGTCCAAGAGAGGCCAGAGAATGCTCACCCAGGAGCGCTCATGTTCTAGGCAGGGTGTGGGGACACTGGAGATCCCACCTCCTGCCCCCTTGCCCTGGGCACTCATGGCTCTCCCATCCCAACCATGACTCTTCTTTCTCCCCACTTTTGGTGCATGCGTGGAGCGACACAGCCAGGAGACGGCTGTCTATGCTGCCCCCCCCACCGCCCCCCCACCTCTGCTGTCCCACCTTTGACACATTGGGATTCACAAGTAGGTATCCTACCCTGGGAACAAGGAGCCCCTGGGAGAAAGACAAATCCTCAGAGCTGGATGCTGTCACCTGTGGAACAGGTCTACTAACTCTCAAGGCTGGTGTTGGGATTTATCACGTGTGAAGCAGCTTGGCCCAGAGAAGGCCCTCAGGATGATAGGATTTCAGCTTCCTTTCTCTGAATTTGTTTCATTTTGTTCTCACAAAGACAGAACTCACAGAAGAAGCCCTCATAGCTCAGCTTTGAAGACAAGAAACCCAAAGCTCAGAGTGGCTGAAGGCCTTGACCAACATGGTAGATGTGGCCGGGGGCAACGGCACAACTCTCTGGACCAGCATCTCTGGATTCTGGAACAACACGGGAGTGTGCATAGGGATGTAAGTCGCTTTCACGGAAGAAATCTAGGGAGCCTCTTGGAGGCCTGTACCGAGGACCAGGGCTTAGCATCTGTGAGGCTGGCCATATTTTCCTCAACTGGATCCCAAATTGGCCTCAGGAGCCAGTTCCAAGAGTCTCATTTCCTCCTGGAGGGAAGGAGCCTAGGGAAGCTGAGTCAGGGCTTGTGGATGCAGGGCTCTGTTGACGGGTCCTGGCTAGCTGTGGGGCACATAAGCAGGCAAGGCTTACCCTAGGTAGATGTCCAAATCCAGCAAGCCAGATCTTCTGTCGAAAAACTCTCCCTCGTGGACACTCCTAAAATAAGGGTGGTATTTTCTAGGACATCCTCCAGGAACATTGGATGTGCAGAGCTAATGTTCTAGGGAAAGTCTCACCCAAGGGCTCTGAGGGTTCAGGTCCGTGCTCTCAGCAGCCACGCTAGCTCTCACATACCCATTCACTTCTGCTTGCACCCCATTGCCAAAATCAGTGCAGTCCCGTCCAGATTTATTCTGGTTCCCAACCCCACTCCCCTCTCTCCTGTTACCCTTGCCTGTGGGTAAACGGGCCTCAGTATCTGGAGCTCCATCAGTCTCTAGAATTGGGAGTGTGCATCAGCTTCTACCACAAACCCTAGGGTGATGGGAAGTGTGAGCCCTTTAAGGATAAATAACATTTACACGTGAGTTACTTAGTGTCGTGCACTTTCAACTTCTTCTATCCTCACACCTGCTTTTGAGGTAGGTTCAGTGTTCACCCCATGCCCCAGATTTGGGAGCTAAGATCACACAGCTGCTCTTTGGCAGAGCCAGGATTTAAATCATCTTAGCCTGGCTGTGGAGTAGGACTGCTCCTGGTGAAGGATAGAAGAGCAGATTTGCCACACAAAATGCAGAAAACCCAGTTAAATTTAAATTTCAGATAAGCAATGAGTCTTTTTTTTTTTTTTTTTGCATATATGTTCCAAATATTGCACAAGACATACTAAAAAGAATCATCCGTTGTTCATCTGAAATTCAAGTTTAACTAGGTGTCCAGGATTTTTATTTGCTGAGCCTGGTAACCTTACTCAAGAGTCTATACTCTTCACAACACAAAGGAGGCCCTCTTTGTGGGCTTTCTCCCTGGGCCTTCAGAACATGTGGACAGAGGGAGGGAAGGGTATTGGGAAGGCAAGTTCTGGAATCACCCACTTTCTCAGTGAGGGATTTCTTGAGTTTTATTACTACAGAGTTTTATTATGGTGTGAAATGGTACATTAGAGCAGTATGGGAATGATGATCTTTTTTCCCCCTTTCTCTCCTGTCTGCCATGAGCATTTTAATACTATACTTGCTTCAACTTCGATCTTCCAGAAACAGCCCGCTCATACCTGAGGTGAAAAGAGACAAGTTTCTCCCCAAGGTCACCAGCCCTCCTCTTCTTCCCACCCAGGCAGAAGCCCAGCTCCTGACACCCTTCCTTCTGTTTTAGGTGGCATGGGCTGAAGATACGGGAAGATGAGGAGCTGTGGTCCCGGGGGGTGGGGGGTGGGGGGGATGCTCACATGAGCAGTATCCTGCTCCGGAGGGCTCTGCAGACAAGGAAAGAGGTTAAGCACTGCTGTGGGTCATGGAGGGGGCTCTGGGCCTGCTGCCTGCACAGCTGGTTCCCTGGTCAGAGAAGCCAGGATTCCAATCTCACTGGCCCTCCTTGTTCAGAGGACGGACTTGTCCTTTTTCCTCCACCTTACCTCCCTGTGGCTGGGAGTCTATAGTTCCTGCAGCACAGATGCACTGGATAAGACCGCACAGGGAGGCTGCCCAGAGAGGCTTTCAAGGCCAAGTGCAAAGGCAGGCCCCACCGGCTGCCTGGCCCAGGGGATGTAAGTGGGGGATGGACTCAGCTGGGGAGAAGGGCCCAGCACCTTTATGGTACCCATCCTCCCACCCCACTGCTCAGAAGCAGACTGGGGAGGTTGAAAGGCAGGTTTTGTTTAGGGGTAATTTATCAAACAAAGAATTTGTAAATTAGGTGTTGTTTTTTTAAAAAAAAACAAAGCAAATCCAGGATGCCTACTGGGAGTTTGGGCTTCATCCATGAAGTCTCATTGCCTTCCAGCTTCTAGCATTCTTTCTCTTCTTAGGTTCCCAGTATAAAGTTTCTATGTTTGCAGGCAGGTTGATTGATCATTGATGTTCCCTTTTTCTCTGTAGAGTACCCAAGTTTTGCCTCAGAGCCCTAGGCTGTGCCACCAAGAGGTGCTATATACCTCCTTCATAAATCTGTAATCCGACATTCCATCCATCCATCCATCTACCCTTCCACCACCTACCCATCTATCCAACATCCACCCACCCATCTACTCACCCATCCACTCGCCAATCCATCCATCCATCTAGCAGCCAGCCACCTAGCCAGCAAGGACCCACCCACCCCTCCCCCTGGCTCTCCCCTTCAACCACTCCCCACCAACCCTCTCCAGGTGCTCTAGCCCTGAGATGCCTTTTCTGCCAGAAACAGATGTGCCTCCTGCTTCCTGGGCCACAGGGGAAGAATAATCAAGCATCAAGGGCCCCAAATCCAAAGATCACAGAGCAAGCCCTTACCTTGCAACAGATTGAAACCTTTGCATTCCCCTTGCCGAAGGAATGACCTCTCTGAAAGGCAGGGAGGGCTTCCTGGGGAATGCCCACCCAGGAAGGAGCTGAGAGCAGCACGCAAACACTCCTCACCATCCCCCAATTGTTCATTTCATAATTTTCTTCCATAAGTTATTAAAAAAATGAAAGAAAAAATAGCAAAGAAACAAACCTTTATTTCTCTGTTTACTCCTCTGTATTTAATGACCAGTTGTTAACATGACTAAAACCACCTGAAGATTTTTGCCAAATGGAAAAATCTCCCTACAGGGGCAATAAAACAAATATTCAGGATAGAGAGAGGCGGTCATAAAAGGCATTACCCGGTTGTAAACAGAGGCGGGCGGCCGTGATATATGGCCCCTGCCTCCCCAGCTTTCAACAAAGCGGCTGAGATCCCGGCAGCGGCTCTGACCCGAGGCAGTATTTACTTCTGCGGCTTCTTCAGCAGGTCAGCGTGGGTATAATTCTGTCTACCGGTTGACTGGAGTTGAGGTTTTGAGCAGGAAGCCCAAACCCTGAGCGCTCATAACTCAGCAGGAGTCAGGCACCCCTGCCCAGAGCACGCCAAGAAAAGCACATTGTACTGTCTTGGCCGGATGGGGTGAGGGTCTCCGCACACCCAGGCCGTTGTCAACAGAGACTGATGGCCTGTTTGTACCTGGTCCAACCACGCCACTGGTTTGTGCAGTTGTCGGCTGCATTTTGTCCCAGAGCCTTTGCAACACCTGTCCTCTCTGATACACCACCGGGCAGGGATGGTAGTCTTGGCTGGATGACTGTCTCACGCAACCTCGGTAGACAGAGTCCACTAGACCCGGCAAAGATCTTGAAGTCGGAAGGGAAATTAAAGCCTCAAAGTATGAGGACAGGCAACCTTTCCCAGTGGCCAAGCACCAAGCCACCTCTTGAGATGCCACAGTTAGCCTGTGGGTCCTGGGTGTGGCGACAAGCACAGTGTGGCTGAATGGCAGACAGATGCAGACAATCCCCTGTACGGGTCTCGCTGCCAGCTCATCTGAGTCCCTCAGCAGTATTGTAGGGTCGTGTGCTTATCCCGATCTTCAGGTGTAGATGTCCAGGCTCGGCGAGCCAAGGGCCTTCCCAACACAATGTGAACTGGCAGGGCAGCTGGCAAGGGCTCATGATAGGGCCTGCACGCTCCCCACCGTGGCCCTGATCGTGGTGTGGGAAGGCTCGGCCTTTGGTTGCTTTGGACGCAGACGTGCATGTTCCCTCCTGACCCCTTGGCCTATGGCGGGGTGCATCTGCTGGTGTGCAGTAGGGTCCGTCACATCTCTATTGGGCTCTCCAGAAAGCCAACAGGAGGCAGTTTAATAAACCCACAGAATAGCTGACTGTAAAGGCCAGGGTCCCTTTGGTCCGGGTGCACGGCCTGCCACGGGGTCTGCAGAGCCTCAGAGGCTCAGGCTGCCTGGGAGCTACCGTGGGGGCCGCAGGCCCGGGGCCCTGGACGGCCGGCACTGGCTTCTACTGTTCCGTGCTTACCGGCCCCTGCCTGGGGGTTCCAGACATGGCTCTGTGGGCTCCCGAAGAGGGGCGGCCTTGACTGTGCCCTAGCAAACCCGGAATCCTCATGACTGACATCAGACCCAAATGCCAGGTTCTTAGCACGGAACAGTTCAAGGGCGCTGCCGCTGGTTAGTGGAGCTGGAAGAGGGGTCAGAGTCTGTTCTGCCTTTTCGACGGAGCCACAGGCTCTGCAGGTGACCCTCTGTTCTGTGGAGGGGCAGGGAGTGCCCGCGTTATTTATTGTGATTTTACAGCTCTTGTTGGTTTAGGAAACAGCCCTCAGATGCATTTCTCTCTCCCACTGAACTGCAGTGAGGCAAGGGTTCACCTCCTCATTCTGCCGAGGACACATCCAAGACTCCAAGGCTTGAGGGACATTGCTCAGGTGCTGGGTGAGGAGGGGAGGTGGGGTCCTGGGGGTGGTCATGCCCTCGGCTGCGTGACCTCTCAAGGCTGGTGAAGCAGCGCCTGGGAGGGCTGGGAGTGCTGCCGGGAAGAAGCAGCTCGTTCAGGGGTGGGGGTGCATCTGCCGGGTCCCCCAGGGATTTGTCCCTCACAGGACGTTGAAAACCAGTTCACCTCCAACAGCCACTGCCTGCCACCTCACTCTTATCACAGGGGGCTTTTTAGGCAGGTGTCTGTATACACGCAGTCCCTGGGTCAGATCTGATGTCAAGGAGAGCAGGTTTTGAGCCCACGCTGCTCACTTCTTCCCCTTGCTGTTCTCAGCTTGGCCCCTTAACAGGCATTTAAATGGGAGCTTATTTTCTGTAAGCTTCAACCCCTGGGGTTCGGGCCGGTATGGTTTCAGCGAGAACCAGCCTGTCTGCAGGCCTAGGAAGTGATGGGAGATAGAAGTGAGAAGATAAATTGGCCCCTACCCGGGGACCTGCTCTCCGTTAGCCCTGGGGAAGGGGGAGGAGGAGGTAGAGGAGACAGAAGGAAGCTGCAGGGCTTGGAGCCCGCTGAGGTCCGGGGGGGGAGAGCATTTTCTAGGAGCCTCATCGCGGTAGGAGCGAGAGGGTGCCTGTGTGTGTCCAGGTCAGTCAGCCTCACTGGAAGGAACCTCCAATTCCAAGACCCCCTGGGGAGAGCAATCAGGGCCAGGGAGGGGCCAGGTTGGGGGGTGGGGGGCTGCCACCTGCTCTGCCCCCCCTCCCTGAGCCAGTGCAGGCACCTCCCTCCCGGGCCAGAGAGACCCCCTCCTCTTCCTTCCCCCCACTCAACCAGCCCAGCTGTGTTGCTGTCCTTGTCCCAGAGTACATCTGGGGCCGGGAGGTAGCCCAGGCTGAGAACTGCTGGATTGATTCTGGGAATGACAGGGGACCAAGAAAGAAAGAAAAAAGACCTTGTTTATTCAGGCTGAAATGCATCGTGTGTGCAAACTCTGACCTCCGTCTCCCCAGGCTGACAGATGGTAGATGTGTTTAGTTTGCAGATAAGAAAAAAGAAGGAACTGGAGTGAATGGGGGTCCACCAGTGAGGCTTGCAGTGCCCACTCTCTGCTCCGGGCTCAGAAGGACATGGTGTGCACCCAGCAGGGAAGAGTCCCAGTGGGTGGCAACACCCAGTGTACCCCAAGAAAGAGCTTACGCTCCCATGCTGGTCCCCTCCACCTCTCCAGTCTGGCCTGGGACCACAACGACCACGACAGGACCAAGTGAACTGCCTCACAGATGCGAAGTTCAGCTCAGATCATGGCCAAGGAGGGATGAGATGCACTCAGTGTGTAGCCCGCCAGTCTCCACCCAATGCCCTGTCACCTTGGGCAGAACCCATTTGGCTGAGGCGGCGGCAGATTTGAGATGCTATGGAGCACAGCATGATGGGGGTGAACCCCGAGCTTTCTGCCCCCTGGTAGGTCGGCTCAGGAAAGGTGGGGTAATGGTGGGAAAGCCTAGCCAGCAGCCACAGAAGGCTCTGTGCTTTTACCCAGTAAGTCCCCTGCCTCCCTATCTGGGGAAAGGATCTGGAGAGGCATCTCTACCATCCTTGGGCACTGAACAGCCTCCCTGCCCCCTCTCTCCACAGCCCGGTATTTGCTTTCCGCAAGTGACCGCACAAAGCAAGGTATCTCATGGATGCGGGGTCTCCAGTCCCAGTGGCCACACCTGAGCACTGGAGCTGCCCCTCCTGGCACTCAGCACCATTCCCGAAGGTTCCTTGCCTCCACCGTGCCATGCTGTGGTGAGAGCACACTCCCTTCTCAGTGGCCACCTGGGCTCTTCCTCATTCCCTTTCAGGGGGTGACTGGAAGTCCCGGTGCGGGACCTGACCCCCAAGGGTATGACTTTCATGCAGAAATCAGAGTGCACAACCCAGACTCCCAAGAGCTCTTCCACTTCCTGAAGAAGTCCCTAGAGCCCTAGTGACAATGGGGGCAGGAGAAGGGACCCGCCATGGCACTCAGGGCCTGCATGTTGTTACACATTTCTGTGTCACACGAGGAAGCTGAGGCTCAGGGAGTGTCTCACCAGTCAATGGGAAAGGTGGGATTTGAACTCACACTTTAACCACCAGTCCTGTGCTCTCCCTTCCCTTCACGTAGCACAAACCCCCTCAGGGCAGGTGGAGGGGGCATCTCAGAGGGATGGATGGGGTCTTGAGTTATGACAAGAATACCCATGAGTCTCAGGAGGGGCGCCAGCGGAGGGTGGAGGCAGAGGACAGAGGCAAATCTCAGGAGCAATTTGAAAGGTTGGATGGAGGAGGGCGGATCCCAGCTAGATGTTAAAGACTGAAAAGATCTAAAACCAGAGCTGAGGTGGGTGCAGGGGAGTGTTAGGAGAGCAAAGGAGAGTGTGTGGCCACTGGGAGCATGGTGGTCGGGGTCAGCAGGGAGGATGATTTGATGGAGTAGCAGATGCATGAGGGGAAATCATGGGCTGAATGGGGAAGGCAGGTTGTGACCAGGTCTCAGAGTCCTTGAGTGTCCAACAAAGGAGTAGAGAATTCTTCAGTGTCCAACAAAGGAGTAGAGAATTCTTCTTCAGTCTTTGGTGTCCCCACCCTCCCAGCCCATGGGCACCAGTGGGTTTGCATCTGCAGGAAAGGGTACTTCTCCTCTCTTCACCGGGCCCCCACTTCCCCATGCCCCTGCTCTGGGGGGGGTCATCTTAGGAGCGCCCAGGGGAGTCCAGCTCCACCCACTTGCTCTTTCATGTCGGGGCCCCAGAGCTGTTTGAGGACACGTTGACACTGGTCCAAATGCTGGACCAGCCCTCAAATGGCCATTAATGCCATGGGCTGAGCCCCATGCCTGGCCAGCTGCCCACCTCTAGTTGCTGAGGCAGAGCTGGGCTTTTCTCTTTGCAGTGTGGAGCGGGCCCGTCTTTCCCGCCTATGTCACACTCTGCCACCAAGATGACCTGCTCTGCAGAGGGCCCACCGGCCACAGCACGCCTTCTGGCTGTCTCAGACTCTCCAGAGGGGCCCGTCCAGGAATCAGAAGGCATCCTGCTCCTCTCCCGTCCCTCCACCTGCAGTCAGTGTCACTTTGCTCTTCTCCGCAGGCACTCTCCCTGCCAGCTGACTCTGGTTGGCTGAGCCAGGGGCAGGCCAGGCCCGGGATGACCTGACCCCCCCCCCCACCCCCCACGGTTGGCCCCTTTGGACCACTGCTGGGAGTGCTGCTGAGTTCTGGAGGCAAAAGGGGGCCCCTGACAACATCTGAGCCCAGGACTGTTGGGATCAGAGACTAAGTCTTTTATCTGCGTGTTTCATTAGCATGCACAAAGTTTATTCCGGCTTACTCCCAGGGTTGACACCTGTGGAAGGGGAGGGAAGATAGCAGGATTGGCCAGAGGGCGTTAGCCTGTGATGAAGCCTGAAAAAGGTCCCAGCCAATCTCATGGGAACCCTGTCCCTGAGGGAGCAGGGCCCCCATGTTTCTACCTGCTGGGGCTTGGCCCCCTGGGAAGAGGCTTAGCCCTGGGAGAGGCGGCTTTCTGCAGCAGAGGGCAGCTTCTGGTGGGGTGGCTGCCAGGTGGCCATTAGCCAGTGGTATTCCCAGCACTTAGGAGAAACAAGTCCTTCAGGCCCCAAGGGGGACGTGTTGGCCCATAGCAGCACTTACTATAGTCCACCCCTTTGCCTCGCCAAGCCACGTCTAAGAAGAGTTTTGTGTTAGAAGAGGAACCTGGCCAGCTAAGTCACTGGACGGGGACCGGGAGAGGAATCCATGCACACAGAAGGCTCCTGGGTGTGGGCAGCCAGCTAGGACAAGCCGGGGGGGACAGAACCTCTGTGAAGCCTCAGGGTGCCAGTGGAATTTCATGGGACCCCTTTCAGGTTGTGGGTTTGGCCTGGTTTAAGATGAAATGAAAGTTTAAGAAACTTTTATAATGAAAACAGCAGGGATGTAAAAATTCCACCAGCTTGTTAGAGCAGAATGTCTACAAATTCTTTTGCAAGGGTTTTTGTATTAGTCATTTTTTACAGTCACAAATGACTAAAACCGAGTTGAATTAACTCGGACCAAGGTGGGGGAATTTAGGCGGTTCTTGTAAATAGACCATGGAAGGGAGGGACAGACTGGCCTCAGGGAAGACTAGATGTCCTCTCTCCCTTTCTCTGCCCTTCCACATATTTGAGGTGGGGGAGGAGCAGTTGCTCCATAGAAGGGGAGTTGCCCCCTCCTCCCATATTTTGCCCCTGGGTCTGGTCTTGGGGCACATCCTGAGCTGGGAGAGGGGAGTAGCAGCATGGAGGATGGCTGGGAGTGCTCGCTGGGTTCCTTGGCTCCTGGAGGGCCACTGCAGGCCAGCCCCAGCTGCCCCAGGCGAGTCCAAGCCCCAGTGACCCCGGGGACAGCGGTTCAGGCAGACGTGCCATAGATCTGGGTTGTGCACGTGGGCACCCTCCCGGGAAGTAGACGCCCATTATCTACTTTAATTGCTACGTGCCCTCCAAAGCAGGCAATTTTACTGCCACCTGTTAACCTAAGAAAGAAACGGGCTTAGGAGACATCAGTAACTTGCCCAACCCCAGAGCTGGTGAGTGGCCAGGATTAAAATCTGGGCTGTCTGATTGAAGCCTGGGAGGGCCACACACCTGTCTCTACAACAGCAGCTCCTTCCGCTTTCCAGGGAAAGTCACTTTACAGTGCTGAGCCTCGCATCAGTGTCCCCACAAATGGCCAAGCAAAGCCGTTTGCCGCAAAGAACAGGTCTATGCGAAAGTGCTCTGGAAATTGTCGAGGGGTGGGCACATTGCACCGTGAGCTGTCATGATTCCCACCCCCTCAGCTGCTCACTGCACAGGTCCATCAACGTTACGAGGGCAAGTCTTGTTGGCTTGTTTTCTACCTCTTTACAAATGCCCCTTGGCTGGGGGGGATAAAGTGAGCCACGAACTCCTCAGCCCAGTAATGACGCAGAGCCTGTTTTCATCAGCAGGCAGGCGGTTTTGTAGAGGAACGTGAAGTTCAGAAGGTACTCTTCGACCTTGCTACCACTGGGGTCCAGCCTCATTTCCTGATCTTGATACCCCAATGCCCAGTGGATACACAACACAGAGGACCCTTCTGTAAGGCCACTCCAAGAAGGGCTTGTTGAATGGGCATAGGGATGGATGTGGGGAGAGAGATTAGGTGACAGGTTTGCCAGGGGACATCTCCTGATGTCAGGTGCCGTCAGATTTGACCAGGAGAACGAGAAAGTAGAGGAAGCTGGTCCTCAAAACCTATGGCCTTTTCTTTCTTTCTTTTCTTTCTTTCTTTCTTTCTTTCTTTCTTTCTTTCTTTCTTTCTTTCTTTCTTTCTTTCTTTCTTTCTTTCTTTCTTTCTTTCTTTCTTTC
>NW_023270265.1:16255387-16257494 GCF_011800145.1 Mirounga leonina | reverse complement strand
TTCTTTCTTTCTTTCTTTCTTTCTTTCTTTCTTTCTTTCTTTCTTTCCTTCTTTCTTTCTTCAACCCTGGTGGATCCAGCAGTGGAAGGATCTGAGTTTCTTGTCATAAAGACCTCAGAAATCTTGCTCCCTCTTCTGATCTGCAAACACCAGGAGCTCAGAGACCTTTCAGGTGCCAGACGCTTCTCTACCCCCATGGGGCCTGAGAAACACAAGTTGATTTACTTCTCTTTCAAGGGAGGCAGAGCCCAGAAGCGCTTCAAGGTAGATATTTCTGTTTGTTTCCTCCCCAAGAAAAGCATAACTAAAGACGCCCACACATTCCACACCCTCTTTTCAAGGCCCATTAATAAGGGGCCTGGGGCCAAATCGTAAACATGGCAAACTGTAACCACCAAGGCCAGCAGAGCGAGGGCCGCATTAAGGGGGAATTTCAGCGAAATGCTGCACGGTTCCTAAATTCATACCAGATGAGTTCCAGAAGATTAAAGTTATTACAATAAAGCCCCAGGGACTCAATCATGCTCTGCCATATAACCTTCTTGGTTTACCTCGTCATTCACACAAATCACTTTCTCCAGGGCCTTGAGGAGAATGCGGAATCCATGGAGTTAAATGTGGCAAAAAGCAGAAGGGACAGAGAGGAGGGGTAATGTCCTAGCTCCAATGGGTTCCGAGGACCCTGGGCCGTTCCTGGGCTGGATGCGTGTAAGCTGGGCTGGACTTCCAGTCGGAAAGCCCCAACAGCAGGGACCACCTGGCTTGGGAGAGAGGCTGGGGTCTGGATGTAGGGGGCATGGTGGGGCAGGGCTTGGAAGCACAGAAGGGGAGGCATGTTCTCCCTAACACCCCAGCCTGCCTGAGGCGTGACCCTGGGGGTGGTCACTGTCCAAACCTTGATAAGAAACAGACTAAAAAGCTGCAAAGAGACTTGGGTAGTTGTGAAATGTGGCCTAGTTTTTTTGTCCTTTGATACTACTTTGATATTTTCACTTTTTGTACTTTTTTTCCTCCCAAGTATCTTCCAGCTAAGATAAATCTCCGGGTGCTCAGGAACTGTGAGCCAGCCCCCTGGCTCTCAGCTCCAAGTCCTGCCTTGCCCGATGACTCTGCACCTGCGTGGAGGAGGACACCCGAGGCCACTCTGGTCCCCCCACTCTCCTGTACCTCCGTCCCTTCTTCCCCACTGCACCCCTTACCTCCACTTTACTGCAGTGTCCCTGAACAATTCCCAACCTCTCAGACCCACACCTGCCTAGAGACCCTGCCTGGGTGCCCACGTCTTGCTCCCAGCCCTCTCTGTAGGTATGCCAAGCTTGGCCACACTTGGTTGTTTTGCTCCTGAAGGCCCTCGGTCCTGGCCTTCTCTTGAGTCCTCATTCCTGCCTCACCATATTGAGGGATATTGTGGGACCTTCCAGTGTCTTCAGAGAAGATCCGGCTCTCAGCATCAGAAACAGAGTTGGACACAACGACCAAGCATGATACTCACAAAATCGGCTGGTATTAGTGTGGTGCCCCTTTTCCCATTGCCACATTCTTACTTAAGCTAATATTTAATGTAGGACTTATGCATGAATATTGCGAGGATTTTCTGTAGTCTTCTTTTTCTGGGCTGTCTCTTTTAGGTTTTGATGTCAGAATTATGTTAGCTTTCCAAGAAATAATTGAAAGAGGTTTTTTGTTTTTTGTTTTTTCCTGTATCTGGTCTTGGGATTAGTTTCAGTTCAGGGCATCCAGAAAAGCATTGGGACCAGGTGCTTTACTGAGTGTAGTTCTTCAACAGTTATTCTGATTTGATTTTTTGGTTTTCTTATCTCTTCCTGAGTCCATTTTGACCATCTGTGTTTTTCTAGAGAAAAGGACATTTTATTCAGGTGTTCAAAGTCATTAATACGGTTGTATAATTCTGTCCCTTCTTTTTTATACCCAAATTTGAATATTTGTGCTTTGTCTCACTCTATTTCTTTCCCCTTTTCCTTCCTTGCCTCCTTGTTCCTTTTCTTTTCTCAGTTTATTTTTGTTTTCCTTAACAGGGCTAGTTAATATTCTGTTCTATTCTATTCTATTCTATTCTATTCTATTCTATTCTATTCTATTCTATTCT
>NW_023270265.1:16002617-16255377 GCF_011800145.1 Mirounga leonina | reverse complement strand
CTATTCTATTCTATTCTATTCTATTCTATTCTATTCTATTCTATTCTCCCCCAAAGATCCACCTTCTCTACCAGGATCAAATGTATGCTGCTTTTCTGTTTTAACTTCTTACTTTGCTTATGATTCTATGTTTAATATTCTTTTTGTGACTTCAATTTTTAAAAATTTATTGAATAGATTCTTAGTTCACCTGTTTTTATTATCACATTTGTTACTAAAAATATTCATGGCTACAGATTTTTCTGCAATTGCAGCTCTAACAGTATCCCAAAGATTTTAACAAGGAGTATTGTTTTAAGGAAGTTTTTTTTTTTTTTTTTTTGATCTATCTTAAGTTTTATTTTGACCAATGTATTGTTTAGGAAAGAGATTTTCAAATTCCAAAATTGTTCCTTGTAATTGGCAACGACTGGACTTCTGTTAGGTGTTTCTAGTTTGACTCTATTAATGTTATGGCAGGTGGCTTCTGGTATTGTTCATTTTTTTATTCGAGATTTTCTTTGTGAAATACTATAAGAAAAGTGGACCATAGAAAAGGATATAAACGTTCTGTTTACAAGGGAAGGAGACAAATTCATATATAAATTAAGTACATGTGTTTATGTAAATACATGTATGTTATGTATAATCAATTAATTATATTATTTGGATTCTCTGGATTTTACTCATCCTTAATTTCTTTTTTTTTCATCTTTAATTTCTTGACATACAGGATTAAATAAGAGCTACAGTAAAGTCTTCTAATGATTTTGTGTTTTGCCAGTTTTATTCTTTTATTGACTCTGGCTTTTTCTTTATTTATTAATGCTATACCATTTAGTAAATAAAAGTCCTTTTCTTTTTTTTTAATCTTTTTTTTTTTTTTTTTGACAGAGAAACACACAGTGAGAGAGGGAACACAAGCAGGGGGAGTGGGAGAGGGAGAAGCAGACTTCCTGCTGAGCAGAGAGCCTGATGCGGGGCTCAATCCCAGGACCCTGGATCATGACCTGAGCCAAAGGCAGACGCTTAACGACTGAGCCACCCAGGTGCCCCATAGTAAATAAAAGTTCTTGACAGCTCTATTTTTACTGTAAACCGAATGAACAAAAAAGTATTATAAAATATTTTATATTTTTATGTTGAATACTTACTATATTCAGTACAGTATTTTTATATTGAATACAATTCAATATTTTTGTGACATAATCCTCATTTTTGGCCCTGAATGTAACCATGCATGATGTTAACACTCAGATTTCTATTTATGTACACTGAAATGGAATATTTTTGCTCTTTTTTACTTTCAACCTTCCTAAGTTCTTTTCTTTTAATTGTATATTTTTGCAGAATGCATGTGATTTGGTATTGAATTATTTTGTTTTGGCCCTCACTGATAGCTTTTCTTTATGAGTTATGTTTATAGCTAACTCAAAAAAGACAGCATTGATGTTCTATTTTAATGCTTCCTGGGTGTTTTTAATTTTTCTCTATCTTTTGAACCATGGTCTGTATTCTTTCACCTCAAAACCAATGCCAGGAATTAGGAAAGGGATATAGTTGATTTTTAGTCTTACTTTATAACTTAAAATAATAAAGTAGATATATTACCATGTTACAAGATTCAAAACGATGCGGAGCTAGATTAGAAAAATGCCTTGCAGCTCAAGAACTTTCTATGATTTGACTTCAGCGTATTGTTTTTCTCTACACTTGATCTGAGTCACCTGTGATCGATAGTTATAAAATTAGATGTCTCCTGACCTTACCCCTCCTGTCTGTGAAATCTGATGACAGAAAAAAAAAAAAACCCTACTTGGCAACAAGTTTTTCTTTAACCCCTCTGCCCATGGCAATTGGTATTTAGGAGAAGTTAAATGGGGTTTACCCTCCGGTCTCAAAGGAACACCAGCTGCTGGCCCTTGTTCCTCCATGCCGGAGGGCACTGGGGACATCCAGAGTGCTTTTCCCTCTGTCAGACAGCCCTGCCCTGGGTGGCTTCTTTCGTGATGACCTCGGTCCCTGGGCTCAGTCCCCACCGTGGTGTGTCTGAGGGTGGTTTGCAGAGATTGTGGAATGAGATGAGACTTTCTTAGTTCTGTGTGGATGATTATTTCCCCGTTTTTCTAGATAGGGTTCTTTGGTTCATTTGAAAAATTACTAGGCAGGAGGCTTGGCAACATTGACTTGAAATGCCATCTTTAATTACCTCTGAGTCTGTCTTCTTCTCCAGGATGGGAGTCTTGGAAGCAGGAGGAGTGTCTTTTTCATGTTTGGGATTCTAGCACCTAGCCTTGTGCCGGACAGGCAGGAAGGGCTCAAGGAGTGTTTGTGGGGTGCAAACCTCAGCAGTGTGCAGGATGGACTGGTAAATGTAAGCCTCTCGTCTGCAGCACAGACAACTGATGGTCAGATTCTGCATCCCTGTCACAGTTGCTACCTGCCAGGCCATATGCGCTTTCTTTGTTAGAGATACCCAGCTTGACATTGTGACCCTCTGTTTAACTTTTATCTTTATTGTAGCTAATAGTACTGTTTTGAGAAAAGAACCTAGAGGACATTAGGTTGAATGAAATAAGCCAGACACAGAAAGACAAATGCATGATCTCATTTATTTTTTATTTATTTATTTTTATTTGAGAGAGAGAGAATGAGAGACAGAGAGCATGAGAGGGAGGAGGGTCAGAGGGAGAAGCAGACTCCCTGCCAAGCAGGGAGCCCAATGCGGGACTCGATCCCGGGACTCCAGGATCACGACCTGAGCCGAAGGAGTCGCTTAACCAACTGAGCCACCCAGGCGCCCACATGATCTCATTTATATGTGGAATCTTTTTAAAAAGTTAAATTCATAGACATGAAGAGTAGAATGGTGGTTGCCAGGAGCTGGGGAAGTGGGGGCAATGGGAAGCTGTAGGTCAAAGAGTACAGAGTTCAAGTTATGTCAGATGAAGAATTCTAGAGATGTAAAGTACAGCATGGTGACTATAGTTAATAATGCTGTCTTGATTACCTGAAATTTACTAAGAGAGTAGATCTCAGGGTTTCTCAGCCCAGACATCCAAAATATGGTAACTGTGATAAAGTTGGATGTTTTAATTATTGTGACTATATCATTTCATTATGTATATGTATATTAAAACATGTATGCCTTAAATATATACGATTTTTATTTTAAAATAATAAAGAATTAAAAATACACGATAAAAAAGGCTTTATTTAAAAAAGGAAAGCTTTTCTTCTTTAAAATAAGCATTAAAAACATTTAGGGCGTATTTTCTTGTGACCTTGATTTTATTATGAAAAAGTCCAGAAATTCTTTGGGAGAAGTAATTAATGGTCAATGTTCAGAATGGAAAGTTTAACTTTCACTGAAGAAGAACCATGTTCAAGTTCATATAGACAGTAAATTAGCCTCTGGAGCAATAATGCTGTCCTCAAGAGGCTCAACCATCTGGAGAAGTGGTTTCCATGTGAAAATTTACAGTTGCATGGTTGTATTTTAGTGCTTCCAGTTTGGTTTCTCATGAGAACTTTCCTTCTTTTGGTGTTTTTTAATTTTCATTATGGCTTACATGGCGACCAGAATTCCAAATTCTCATTATAAGAGAGTCAGTGTCTTGGCTGTATGTAAATGGTCCCTCCTTTTGATGGTATTTAATCTCCTGAAAATAGATATCTACTTTTTATAAAACAAATTACTGTTCTCAATTTGAAAGACTCCTTTTAGATTCTATTTCAATAATCCTGATAAATACTGCTGTAGAAATAACTTTCCTTTTTCTTTTTCTTCTCTCTCTTTCTTTAGTCATGAATTATCAATGGATTCATGGCTTAAAGGATTTAAAGTTGTTGCATCAGTAGAAGATAATTTTGTACACACCTATTTCCCTGTTCCATCATTTTTCATTGTTAAGAAGCAAAAGATGGGTTAAAAAGATAAATGTCACCAATCTAATATATAATATTAAGAATAATTTGGCTTAGTATTAATAAACCTCCCACATCATGTAGGTTTTATTTTGGTCAACAAGGTTTTATCAAGTATGCCTGGCTTTTTTATTACAATCACTTGGTCACTATTGACTTGAAGGACCAGATACAGAACTGAAAGATCAAGGGAATTGTTCAGAAAAATTACTCTATGAGTGGACAACTTCTCTAGTAATGAAGGAAGTACTCATTTTTGGGTAAGTTAAGGAAAAAAAAGGCAGTTGTGGACACGAATCTGAAGCAACACACTTACATTTAACCAAATTACATCCCCCTCCTCCCAGCTCCCATTCCCTCCATGCCTGCTTAGACTGAGTTGAAAGAAATCCTCACCTCATCTATTTTTCTATTTTATCTCTTCTATTGAAACGTGTGTGTGTGTGTGTGTGTGTATGTGCTTTAACAACAT
Source organism: Mirounga leonina (assembly GCF_011800145.1). Taxonomy (NCBI): domain Eukaryota; kingdom Metazoa; phylum Chordata; class Mammalia; order Carnivora; family Phocidae; genus Mirounga; species Mirounga leonina. The sequence continues at coordinate 16,250,999 of NW_023270265.1, read as the reverse complement.
TTTAATGTTGCATTAGGGTTTACAATACACGTTTTAGAATAATCCAAGTTCACCTTCAAATATATATTACATTTTTACTATTATTGCTTTAAATATTCCATTATCTTTTAGAGTAATTAAAAATAAGAAAGAATACATTTTATTTTACTTTAATTTATTCTGTTTCCACCATTCTTCATTTCTTTGTGTAGATCCATTTTTCTAAACTAGGTCATATTCATTTTTCCTGAAGAAATTCCTTTAACATTTCTTATGGAGGAAGTCTGCTTGGGTGAATTAACTCAGTTTTTGTCTAAGAAAGTCTTTATCTTTCCTTTCTTTTTGAAGGATTATTTTCACTGGCTATAGAATTTTGTGCCAACAGTTTTATTTTTCTTTCAGTATTTAGAAAATATCCCTCTGTTGTAATAGTTTCTGATGTGAAGTCTGTTGTAATTCTTATCCACGTTCTTTGGTAGGTAATGTGCCTTTTTTCTCTGACTGCCTTAAAGATTTTCTCTTTGTTTTGGTTTTTGATGATTTAAATATATGTGTGTCTATTTTTTGTTTGGGGTGTGTGTGTGTGTGTGTGTGTGTGTGTGTGTGAGTGCATGTGTGCTATTTATCCTGCTTGGTATTGTGAGCTTCTTGGGTTTGTGTTTTAGTGTTTGTCACTAATTTGGCAAAATTCTTGTTCTTGCATGCTATTTCCTCAAATATTTCTTCTACTCCATCATCTGTCTCTCTTCTCCTGAAATGCCAACTATGTGAGTCTTAATATTTGATATCGTCCCACAGCTCTTGGATGTACTTTTGTTTTTTTAGTTGGAACTTCCCTTTTATGTATTTTTATTTCTTTTTTAGCTCTAATTTTTTAAAATTGAAGTATAGTTGACACACTATGTTATTTTAGTATGACAGAGTGATTCGACAATTCTATGCCTTACACTATGCTCCGCACTATTTCCCTTTGCATTTAGCTAGCTTCTACCAACCCATCTTTAAACTCATCGATTTTTTTCTTCATCTGTGTCATACCCACTGATCCCATACCCATATCGAAGGCATTCTTTGCCTATGTTACCATGTTTTTAATTTCTATCATTTCTACTGGATTGTTTTTTAGAATTTTAATCTCTCTGCTGAAATGACCCATCTGTTCTTACATGTTGTGCTTTTCCCATTAGAACCTTTAAAATATTAATCATAGTAATTTTAAGTTTCTTGTCTGACAGTTCCAGCTTCCCTGTTGTATCTGACTCTGATTCTGATGCATGCTTTATCTCCTACAGTGTGTTTTTCTTGCATTTTCATATACCTTCTATTTTTGTCATTGTTGTTGAAAGTTGGATATGTTATGTAGGGTAGTAGATATTGAGATAAATATTATTTTGTGCTTGGATATGGGCATGCTTTTCCTTCTGCTAAGTCCGTAGTGTGGGGGTTTGTGTTAATATAGTCAAGAGTTGGGTTTTGTTGAAGTTTGTTGTTGCCCTGGTTTCCTCAATATACCTCATATTCCCCTGGTAATGCCTTGTGTTTAGGGTGTGGGTTAATTTTCCCAAGGGTTTTTTCCACTGTCTGCACTCTGCTTGGCTTGGGATCTAGCTGGTTGGTGTGAGTGAGGTCTCTCCTTCATGTTGTTCTTCAGAGAGAATCCATTTGTTGTAACTTCCCCAGCTCTGGTCCGCTGTTACTTTCAGTTTTTGTTTATCAGCATGGTGTTGGGGAAATGGGAAAGACTCAGTCTCAGGCAGGCACAGTGAAAATGATGTTGGGGGGGATGGCATTAGTAAGTGCTCCTTTAAATGCTTCAGCTGTCATGCTGGGTCCAGCACATTTTCCTGACCTTCTCCAGGGAGAGAGATTCACTTTTGCACTTCCCTTCTCCTAGCAGCTGCAGTGAGTCTCTGCTAATGCTTTCAGGCAGCAGTGTTTGTTGCTCTTGCTCTGAAGATTGAGTCTGTTCTTACCTTTCCCTCTCCAGCTCAGTGTGACTATCTCAACTCTCCTCAAATGCCTTGTGGGGTTGATGGAGAAAAAGCCCACAAGAGGCTGCCAACATCCTTATATCACCATTCAATTCCCCTGCCCTAGGGTTTCACCTTGTCCTGCTAGCCCACATGTGGCATTTATCAATTCACCAAAAAGTTTTAGTTGAATCTTCTTACCAGCTGCCATGGCACCTGGTGGTGTCCACTCCAGATAAACAAACACTCAAACCCCGTTTCTCCCTGCACGCATCTGTCTCTCCCCAGATGTTGGGCTAGTCAGTTGACCTGTAATCTCCATTCTTTAATCGTCTGAGTTCAAGAAATATCATTAGTTTGCAATTTATCAGTTCAAAAAATGCCACTAATTTGCAATTTGTCTAGCTTTTTTCTTGTTGTAAGGATGATATTTTTTAGCTCTCTGTGTCTCTTGAGCTGGAACTGGAGGCCCTTTCCTCAGATCTAAATATGTAGAAAACAATGCTCTCTCTGATACATGTGCCAGAACTACTGAGTCCCTCTTTTTCCTGGAGAGGAGACCCATGCAAACTGGTGTGTGAGGCCCTGCTCTTGTTTTGAAAAACACATCTGCACAGATTTGTGTTTGCCAGAAACCTCAAGTTGTTCAGCTAGTCTCCTGAGTCCTATAGTTTTCCCATTTTGGAAAAAGCTTTGGAAAATAAGACTGAAGATTGAGTTGTGCTTTAACCAGGGCTTATGTATTCCGATGCGAGGGGTGCCGGCTGGAAGAATTGTTATGGATGGAATGTGGTTGAGGCACAAACCGAGCTAGACCTTTGGGACTGTCACGGTAAGCCCTAGAGGGCCTTGTTAGTGCCCTGGTGCTGGATGGAGCTAAGGCTCGCAGCTCCCTGAAGAAGGTCTTGTAGTAGTGGTTTGAGAGAGGAAGTAAAAGCTTCCTCTTTTAAGCCATGTCGTAAACTCCCTCAGCAAAGTCGTCTGTAGGAAGAGGTAGAACAAATATTTTTAAGGAACAGTGTGGGGATGTTAGGATGCTGTCCAGCCAAGGAATTTAATATCACCTGAGTGAAATGAAAATGTCCAGTTGCTAAGAATGTTAAATGAGTCAGCTCAGGAAGGGACCTGAGACTTTGCCACCTACCCTCCCCAAGGGTGTGAGGCAAAGTGCTCTTCCCATAGGACTGGGGGGAACAGGATGGGTTGGGGGTCCTAGGAGAGCAATTTGGCTATCATATTACACATCCTTGTATGAGGTTGCTATGGCTGCAGTAACAAAGTACCACAGTCTGGGTGGTTTAAACAACAGGAACTTATTGCCTCATAGTTCTGGAGGCTAGAAGTTTGAAATTAAGATGTCATCCTTCTCCTCTGAGTTCCTACCTATTCCTGGCTGTAGGAAAAAGGAAGCCAGAGAGAATTGGCTTGTTGCATCCATCCTATCAAGAGGAAACAGTCCAAATCAGGTCTTCCTAGGGAAGAAGAAAGATCTTCAAGGACTTGGTTTCATTCACCAGCGTTTCATTCCCCTGTGAGGGAAGGTTCTGTTCCAAGGCTCTCTCTTTGGCTTTAAGATAACTGTCTTCTCCCTGTGTCCTCACATCATCTTCCCTCTATGCCTCTGTCTCTGTGTCCAAACTTCCCCTTTTTATAAGGACACTAGTCTTCTTGGATTAAGGCCTATCCTACTCCTCATGTTGACTTAACTAATTATATCTGCACAGATCCTATTTCCAAACAAATTCACAAACCAAGGTGTTGGGAATTAGGACATCAACTTATGAATTTTCAAAAAGCACGGTTCAACCCATACCACTCCTCATTTTAGAGATTGGGTGCTGAGAATTGGAAGGTGGGGGAGAGCATTTGGCAACAGATAGCTCTTAAGGGCCAATCGTGTGGCACTGTCTGGGGTTAACACCATGATTAAATATAACTTGAAGTCTGTTCTCTGGAGTCCACATTTTAGTGAGGAGATAGAGACAATCAACAAGAAAACGAAGGCAGTGCCAGGGAGAGATAGGCATTTTGAAAAACATAAAAGAGGGTGACGCTCTGGATCTAGAGGTTGCTTGGGTGTGTGTGTTGGGGAAGAGCTCCTTTAACCACGGTGGCCAAGAAGAACTTTGTGGGAAATGAGGCTTAAGCTGAGGCCTGAATCGTGATGAGACAGCCACAAAACAACATGTTGGAAAAATGTTGTAGAGAGTGGGAACCTCTTGTACAAAGGCCCTAAGGTGGGAACATGTTTGGTGTGTTTGAGAAAAAGAAAGGCACCCTTATTTTGGTGGAAGAGGGGAGATTGACTGACATGAGGTTGGAGAGGTAGCCAGGACCCAGATCATGCAGAGCCACAAGAGCCAAGGGAAAGGACATAGGTGTCATGCTAAGTGCACAGGAGGCCACTGGAGGGATTTGAACTTGGTGGTTACTTGCCATTATTTACTTTGTAAAAGGCCTTTCTGATGGTCTGATGCATAGACAAAGTGGTCCATAAGGTCCCTTTAGCCCTCCAGTCCCATGGTTGGATCATATCTCTACTTCTAGTGCAAAGTTATGGGCATTTAGCATCTTCTTTTTCCATCTCTCTCAAGATATTACCTATCCTTTAGGGATCCCTTAGCCCACAGTCCAAATTCCACTTTTGTTATTGCACCGACTCTGGTTTCCCAGCTGGAGAACTTGCTTCATTCCCCACTCCTGGAACTTTTACATCCGTCCATGTGGTGGAAGCATATGTGTGGCTCATCCTCCCAAGAGGAAGGCATTCTCAGGGCTGGGCTCTGCAGTGCACAGGATTTTGCTTGGATTCCTTCACATGGTAAGGGCAGGGTCAGTGTTTGAGGGGGAGAGGAAAGAAGTGGAAAAGGGTTAGAGGGAGGGAGAGAGGAAGGGAGGGAAGGAGGGGGGATGGGAGGAAGGAAGAAAGGGGAACAGGGAGGCAGGGAGGGACGGGAGAATGAATATTTGCTAATCAAATACTGGGGTCATATTACAGGGTTAAGTTGGCCCAAGGACCATTAATGACAGGTGTGTGTGTGATGTGTGTGTGGTGGGGGGTGGGGGGGAGTGTTTTCTCCTCTTAGGCAACACTCTACACCTCCCGTGAACCATAGGTGAGATGCAGGGGCAGGGCAGGGCAGTGGAGCAGAGTTAGTCTGGTCACCTAAATCCCAGCTTCACTAGGCTCTAACTACATGACCTTGGGCAGATTACTGAGTGCTCATCTCCACCATGAAGAGAATACTCTGGGCTCCCCCATTGGATTGTTGTGGCGATACACGTAAGTGCAGTAAGGATTAGCTTATTCCCGTTACATACAATCAAGCACCTTACATGGTTTCGTGAAATCTCTTTCATCTGAGCCCCTTTTCTTTATTTTGCTTTAGAGAACAGATCTTACCATGGTTTCTCACAATGTTCCAAAGACCTAAACCCTGGGGAATGAAACCAAGTCCTCAAAGATCTTTCTTCTTCCCTAGGAAGACCTGATTTGGACTGCTTCCTCTTGGTAGGATGGGTGCAACAAGCCAATTCTCTCTGGCTTCCTTTTTCCCACAGCCAGGAATGGGTAGGAACTCAGAGAAGCATGCTGTGCTGGAGTCTGATGAGGGCAGTGCAGAGAGCCCAGGCTCTGGAGCCAGTCTGTTCTGAGTTAGAATCCTATTCAATCACTTGTTGGCAAGTTCCTGAAACTCTGAGACCCTGGGGTTTTTTCACCATGATGCCTCCCTTGTAGGCTTCTGGAATATTAAGTGAGGTAATGATGTGGTTTTATGGTGGGGGGCACACTTGCTTGACTTTCCCTCCTCCTTCCACCCCATTTGAACATCATCCCACAGTGAACTGAATGGTGATGGGCACATCTGAGCCATCAGGGACACGAGGGTGGAAGAACAGGCAGAGGCCCACTGAGCTATTACTTGTACCACCTGCAGAGCCATTCCTGGTAGCATGGAGGGCAACTATCAGTTTTGGCCCCAGGGGAAGGGCCCAGCGCATAGTGAGTGAGCAAGAAGTGTTTGTTCTCTTCTTGTGCAACTTGCCAACTTTCCTCCCCTGGGGCCCTCCTCAGGTCAGGAGATGGTCTCCTGTCCCCTTCCTTGCCCTTTGATGCTGGCGCGGCCTAGCTCTCCCGGGGTGAGCCCATGAGATGTGGGTCATGCGCCCTGGCTGTGACGCTGGCCCTCCCGTCCTGGCTTACCGAAAGATGTCATACTGTGTGCCGCTGGGAGCAGTTCCGGGCCTCTGGGACCTGGACTGAGGTCACTGGCCAGTTAAACCAGTGGCCTCATGGATAGATATTAAGGATCATCTACAGAGACTCTGTGTTCAGTCTGGGCTCATACTGTTGGTTTGTTGTGGGAGGAATTTTCCATGGGTGTGGAGAAGGCTGGTTTGCTTACCTGAGCCAAGTGCATCTGGGCTACTTTGCTGCAGGGCCCCAGACATCGGTGGCTGTATTGCACGGTAGGCCAGGCGGCGCCTCTTCTGTAGATAAGGAGGGACAGTCTGCGCAGGCGCAGGTGGGGCAGGAGAGGTGGCTGAGGAAGGCCCACGTCTCTCTGTTCAAGAAAAGCAAAGCAGAAGGGACTTTGGGGGAGAGGCCTCCAGCTGGAGGGCCAGAGGTGGGGAGGGTCCCTGCCACTCCCAGCCTCCTCAGCTTGTGTCAAAGGGAAATGATAATGGGGCTTGGTTGGAGGCTTCTGGAAGGCTGGCAGAGAGGAAATCACAGCCCATATATCTGAAGAACCAGAGGATGAGGCTTCACCAAGACAGCGGAGCAGGAACTCCTGTCTCTGTCTAACTCCCCTGAGCAACAGAATAGAGTAGGGGTGAGGGGTGGAGTGGGGGATGCTGGGTCAGCCAGGATTATCCCAGAGAAGCTCATGCCTGCTGCAACAAGCCCTCTTCCTGTTGAGGAAAAGTACAAATGATTTCAGGTGACGTGAACAAACTGCAGCCTGAGGGTGAGTTCCTCTGAAGCCTAAACATGTAATGTTTCCTGTTTGTATTACATAGCAGTTTCTACCTGGTCAACCCTCTCTGTAACTGTGCAGGAGACATCTCTATTCTGTCACTCAGATAGTCTGAGAACTACCTGAAGGAGATGGGAGGGTCGGTGATGGTGACCATGTTCCATCTTGCGATATTCTGTGAAATAGTTATCACAATGGGATTTAATGAAATTGCATTCGCTGTTGTGTTCCCCGGCGTGCACCTGGGTCTGGAAGGTGGGTCCAAGCTGCACACTGCTCCATTTCAGGGTGACCGGCTCCCATGCCTCTTATTCACTGGTGCTTTTCTGGAAGCCCGTTTTCTCCAGAAGGCCTTTTCAAACTTATTAAACCCATCATTCCCTGCCAATGCATCATGTGGTCAGCATGTCAGCGTAACTACCATTTAATGAAAACTGCCATTTGGTGGACACTGTGCTAAGGGGTTTATGTGCATCATCTTAAAGCTCAGAGGGATCCTTTGATATAGGCACTATTATTATCCTCATTTTATAGATGTGGAAACTGAGGCTCAGAGAGGCTCAGCAAGTTGCCCGAAATCACGCAGCTACGAAGTGAATGGCAGAGCCAGGCCTTGCACCCAGATCTGCTGGATCTGCTCTGCTACCAGCCCAGAAAACCCACGGAGCTCTAGCTGTGGGCCCCACCCAGGGCTGTTGCTGCGGGCTGGTGGGGGCACCCTCTGAGAAGTGTCCCTGTCACCCCAACTTCAAAGGAGGAGATTATTTATCACAGACTGCAAGGGAGGCACGCAAGAGTGCAGAGCACTACCATGTTACAAAACCGACGACAGCCATGCCTCGCCCTCTGCCCGGCTGGGAAGAGGAATGCAGGATCTGATCACCTAAGTGCACAATTAAGTGTTGCATTTGTGCTTCCACACGTAGTGAGGACACACATGCTGGGATGCCGGAGTCTTTGAAGCCCCGTGTGATGGACGTTGTGGCTCTCTTCTGCTCTTCAGGCCCATGGTCTCCACAGCCCTGAGACTCCACCTGCCTCCTACCTCCATTCACAAAAACACCAGCTCCTTCTTAGAATCATATGGCTGGTCACCCACGCCACTGTCCCAGATCCATCCAATTCCCTCTGCATGTTTACTATGGTTAGGTTGCCCAGTCAAAAGCATTGAGCAAAACATGACTGCTTTTATATGTAAAGCTAAATTTGAGCCAGTAATTGTGCAGTCACAAAACTGGAAGAGAAACTCAGAGCTCAAGGCCACGGTCAGAGAGGCAGTTTTCCTGCGTTGTCTTTTTTATTTTATTTTATTTTATTTTATTTTATTTTATTTTATTTTATTTTATTTTATTTTATTTTATTTTATTATTTTATTTTATTTATTCTTTAGAGAGGGAGAGAGAATGGACTGGGGAGTAGGGGCAGAGGGAGAGGGAGAGAGAGAATCCCAAGCAGACTCCAAGCCCAGCACGGAGCCCAAGGCAGGGCTCCATCTCACGACCCCTAGATCATGACCTGAGCCGAAATCAAGAGTTGGACGCTTCACTGACTGAGCCACCCAGGCGCCCCTCCTGGGCTGTGTTACCTGGTGTCTGGACTGTTATGGACTCAGCCGATGGAAATGCCATCAGCCCCGGTTGCTGGAAGGCAGGGAAAGGGGGACATGAGAATAAGGAGGAGCTGAAAAGGGCACCCCACCTCTCCCCCACCCCCCGTCCTGCTGCATGCTCACCATTGGAGTACCTCCCTCTCTTAGGAGACACAGATGTGTTTGGTGTGCCTCAGTCATTGGTCCTCCCAAAGTGGGAGGCATGTGAACGCCATACTGACTTCCCACAGATGCGTTTATCTGAGTGGTTGCCCTGGAAGGACCACTGTTGTCTGTAGTATAGCTATCTTTGAAACATGTATTAATATATTTTATGTATATACATCTTGTCAATGTGGTGAGATTTGGTTTGATATGACAGATAATGGAAAATAGATGTGTGGTGATTGCCAAGAAGCTGCCACTGGATTTCCAGTCTTTGGGACAGCTGATCACGAAGGACAGTCAGGGAGAGAAAGCTTCTGCCTTGGCCAAACCTAGGTTTAGTTTAAATACCAGACATTTTCGGATTGCTTAAACAAAGCCAGAGTCTGAGCTCTGGTGCCCCACCAGCCACCCACCCCACAGGCAAGCCCAGGGCATAAAGAGCCTCAGGGTCTACACCTCAGGGTCTTCACCTCAGGACATCGGTGCAGAGCTCAGCCTCAGCTCTCAGACCACAGCCCCTTCTGTGCTTTAGGCACCACTGTCTCTCTTCGCATTTCCTTTGTTCATCCGAGTTTCTCCCAGAACATTCTCCCTCGAGGCCACAGGACACAGCTTTTGCCCCTGAAAACATGGAGTCCCGTAAGTGCCCACCTCTGATGGTAACCTTGACAGCTCCCTGGGATCTTCTGCTTGAAGACTTGTCCTAGAGATCAAGGCACTCATGTTCCAATAAGCCCTTCCCTTCTAGACGCCAATCAGCCAAACCCCACATGCTCCAGGTTCCTCAGTCTTGTTTGCTGAGAATTCCCTGCACAGCGTAGTGGCCAAACATGCCTGTCCTTCCCCCCTGGGCCTTCTTCCAGACCTTTTGGGAATATGCTTCTGCCCCTCTCACTGCTCCTTGCTGGAACACACACTCACAAAGACATACACTTGTAAGAGTCACCCCTGTCTGGATGTCTTCCAAAGGAAGAGAAAATCCAAGGAGAAAGTTGGGGCCCAGAGAATAAAATCAGCAATCCAGCAGACACACACAGGAGAATGGAGAAGGCAGTGAGAGGTTTACACATTTGAGAGACTATACTCGGGTGCTCCCCTGGTCTGTGGGGAGTGAAACGCACCCAGCTTTCAGAGTCCAGCCCTTTTTGGGCCTTCCTGCCCTCGGTCTGAAAAGGCTACCATGTGGGGGGCAGGCGAGCCCCCAGAGCTGGGCAGCCTCGTGCTCCAGCCCAGGCTTCGGTCCAGTCCCTCTGCCTGGTTCCTGCCCACAACAGGGCCCATCACGTGTCTCCAGTCTGTTGAAATTTCACCTTCTCAAGTTCAGTGGCTCTTATCTGAATTTCAAAGTCTGAGTCATTATCGAGTTTTAATAAAGGGTGTTTTTCTCTCCTAATGGATAATCCTCCAACCCCTCACGTATCCTCCTCATGCAGTGAAGCTGCTGCAGGATTTCTATTAGCAGACAGCGGGGCAGGATGAGGACAGGCCCATCTTCCCCGGGCCGGCGTGTAAATCACACGCAAGGGCACGCTCACGCTTACTGCGGCATGTCTTCTCTAGGCTTCTTGCGGGAGACACTGAGCCTGTTTTCACTCTGATGCATTTATTAAGCCAGTTCGGGACGGAGTTTACGTGGGGCCTGGAAGTCTTTATTTTCTTTTTATTCAGAGGTTAACAATCAGACCGGGACCTGTGGCGGGGGCATCGCGTAAGTCAGAGCCCTTGTCCTCCTTCCCTCTGAGCTGCTGGGGCCAACTCTCCAGCTGCTCTTCCTTTCTGGTTCATTCATTCCACAAGCATGACAGAGAACTTACTTACCAGGAACTAGGCATAGGTAAATTAATATGAATTAATGCCTGCCCACGAGGCACTCCCACAGAATGGACAGAAGCCCACTAGACAGACAGCCACGATGTGGGAGGTAAGGTGCTCAGGGCGCAGCCTGGAAGCACGCGTCTCATCTCAGGGTGCAGGCGGAGGGGGCTGGGAGCTTGTTCCGAGGCCTCCAGAGTGAGATGCCTGGGGTTTGCCTAACAAAGAGAGTGGGGGCAGGGCATTCGGAGCTCAGGGGCAGCTGGAACAAAGGCCTGGGACAGAAGCAGAGAAGGCATGCTGAGGGCGGTGGCGGGAGACAGGGACTTGCTCCTTAACTTGGTGAGAGACCAGGAGGAAGGGCCCCCTCCCTGTCCTCTCTGCAGGTTTCAGGTCGGATTGAGCAGGTGCCATGGCTTCCAGGCCACCACCTGCTGGGAGTACATCTGGGGGAAAGTGGTCTGCCCACCCAGACTCACCTGACAGCCTGCCCTTCACCGCGGCTGCCCTAACTCCCCATGACACCTTCTTGCTTCCCTGCACCCTGCTTTCTCCTCCTGGCTCCTAGATTTTCATTTTATCCTTAGGTGTTTTTACTGCTGATTTAGAAATGTCACCTTTGGTTCCTGTCCCCTGCCATGAGCTGGGGTGAGAGGTGGACTTCCAAAATCTCTAAATGTCCTATTCCCACCCTTGACCAGCCCAGCTCCCCCTGCCCATGCCCCATAATGACCAGGACGTCGATGACCCTCAACATGCATATTGCAAGTGAGAGAGAGAGGAAGACTCTGCTTTGGGAACTCAGGTAGTCTTCAAAATTCTCTTCTCTTGAGAGCCATGGAAGGTATGATCAAATACAGTGCAGCTTCTGTAGGGCTAACGAAGAGTCTGTATGTTGGTTGTGCTCCCCAGATAATTTGCTTTTCATATTTTGACAATAAAGACCCCTATGACATCTGACCCTAATGTTTACCCGGGACCCATTATTGTGACCTCACTGCTTATTAAGAAAACAAGGCTGGGAGTCGATGGCGCACAGCCCCTGGGTGTCCTTGTCAGGAATGGAGTATCCGTCAGGCTTTGGTGCTGACGGATTGGCCGAGGAGGAATTCCTCAGCACGCCCACCGCTGCCTTGGTGGCCCTCGGCTGCTCCCCTCCACCAGGGTCAATTTTTTAAAAAAATGATTATTACTTTGGCCCAAAGCCCAGCGACAAATATGGCTTTTGTCCAAGAATGGGCCATAGGCCCAAGTCTGTTATTCTTCACCCCAGATGCTGTAACTTGATAAAAGAGGACATTGTGGGCACAATAGAACCTGGTTTCAGATCCAAACTCTCCTTTCACGGGGCTCGAAAATGATACCCCGAGAGAAGCTGCTGGAGCCCTCTCCACGTGTCGGGGTTGGACTGGGTTTCCCGGGAAGTGAAAACAGGGACAACCCCACCCAACTCTGCTCCTCCACTGGGGGCCCCTCATTGGGAGCACCAGTAGGGAGGGGGAGATCCTGGCTTTGTGTCTGGGGGCCCCAGGGGGTGAGCCACAGCTCGCCTTCTTATCAGCTGCATGCTCTTGGGCAAGGCGTCCGAGCTCCTGCAGGAGCAGGGCACCGACCGGGCCCACCCTGCGGTGGACACGGGCTAACACACCATCCAGCACAGTCTCTGGCACACAGGAAATGCAGACAAATGCAAGCCTCCCTTCCTGGCATTCATTTCTGGCCAGCCCTTTGTTTGTGTGCTTATATCGTCCATCCTCTTGCGTGTCCTATTTGTGTGTCTTACTAGACTGTGTGGCCCTCCTCTGAGAGCTTCCAACCCCAGGCGGGCCCTTCCCTTCATCACAGGGAGACCTAGCTGCCTCCCAGCCTCAGGGAGGGGGAGCAGGCATTGAAGGCAGTCAGAGTGACCCTGGGGAGCACCCCAGTGTCTGAGTTGTCTTGTGGGTGTGGCTGGTCATGTCCAGAGTGTGATGAGTTTGATGGTTGGGACTATCCTGGAGCCCACAGGGAGGCCATCCTGGCCTGGCCTTGGTGGAAGCAAAGCCGATTTGGGGTATTAGATGCTCAAGGTTCTGGACCTACGTCTCATTTCATTTCCATCTTTCTGAGTAAAGACAAGGGGATCCCAGGGAGAGCTCACAGCTGCCGTGTTTCCACTTATGCAGATCTTCACGGTGAGTCTAAGTGTCCCTGTGGGATTGCACGTCTGCCTTTTCCAAGACCTTCCATGATTGTCAGAGAAGGGCAGGATTAGCTCCATTATGCTACTTGCAGAAGTTTGAGCAAACAGAAGAAGGGCACATTTTGTCAAAAGTGAGTGTCAGCAGCTTTGGGACACACTGGGGCTAACTGGACTTCAGGGGCCAAAGATGAAGATGCCATCTTGCTGTCTTATAGGGTTGGAGCCCAGGAGCTTTTTATCCAGACCCTATACCTTCAGTCCTCTCCCAAAGGTGACTTCTGTCTCCAGCCTTGATCAGATGTGGGCTTCTGATCTTGGAAGATGTTAGGCCCCTTCCCTGTCACCTTCTCTTCCTCCTACCACCCATTTGGAAATGGGCCAAAACAGATCTCCAGGCCCAGGGAGGACTGTCTGGAGCTGTGGGCTGGGGAACCCCACAGATCCCACCGGCCCTATTCATGTCTTCTACTTGGTCACTCACATCTCAGGTTGGGACCAAAGTTTGAAAGTGAATCACAGGACCGTGAGGGGACACTGGGACCAGTGACACTGACGAGGGCTTTGGGGACTCAAGCCGGGCAGTGCACATCCTCAGGTGGGGAGTGGGGAGGGCCTGAGCTGACATCGGCTCTGACTAGTAGGAAAAGGCCACCGTATCTCAGATCAGCCCGGAGTACTGCCTTTCTCACTCGGGCCACTTCCCAGTGTCCCCAAAGCATCAAGGGACTAAGGGTAAGTAGCTCTGGTAACCCATGGCCCTACCAGCCGGGGACTGAGCTAGTCCTACCAGCTTTTGTCCAGAATGGGTCTACTCAATGACTTTGGTTTGCGCACTACTTTTGGTAAGCCACAGGGATCTTTGGGACTCAGTTCAATGGTATTACCCACACCCAGTGGCCAGAACCCAAATGTTAGTTTTGGCTCTTTCCTCTTTCTCTTATCCCACTTGTTAGCCACGTCCTCATCATGCCCCTTGTCATGAAGTAGCTCCTTCCCGCCTCACTGCCCCTTGCCCTCTCCCTGACCTAGGCCTCATGGCCTCCCTCCCAGACTAGTTAACCACCTCTTATGAGACCCTGGTCTCAGGCTCCTTCTTCCAGGCTGCTGCTGGTTCTTCACTTCTCAGCATGAAGTTGTGCTGCCTGTTCTAGGAAGCTCTCACAGTTCTCAGTCTGGGTCTGATGCACTGGCTCTTGCTTCCTCAGCACTTTGTCTTTGCTTTTTTTTTAAGGGGGTAGGGGCAGAGGGTGAGGGAGAGGGAGAGGGAGAGGGAGAATCTTAAGCAGGCTCCATGCCTGGCACAGAACCCCACTTGGAGTTCGATGCAGGGCTTAGTCTCACCGCCCTGAGATCATGACCTGAGTCAAAATCAAGAATCAGATGCTTAACTGACTGAGCCACCCAGGCACCTGTGTCCTTACTTTTATGTGCAGGAGAAATAAAAAAAGCAAAGAGCAGAATCCCTCTCTGATTGCTCCCACGATGATCACTTCTGTCACCTGCATTAGTGGGTTTTCCCTTGCCTCTGGATCATTCCAGCAGCACATTAACCTGGGGTGAAACTTGGTCTTTAAAAACATGTATATGAAGTTTATTTCTTACCCCAGGGCCTTTGCACTGGCTTCATTCCTTCCCAGATGGTCTTCCTGCAGGTCTTCTAAGGATGCATCCTGACCCCTCATCCCTCTTCAGCTACCATCCTACTTCTCTGCTCCTTTTTAAAGGAGTATTTTTGGAAGTGGTGTGGCTGATACTCAACTTTTGATTCTTACTCCATTGCAAGCATCCCCACAAGCCTGCTCCACCTTAGACAGGATTGCCTTCTCACCATAGGTACCCCATTTATCCTGTTATTTGAGCCCCACACTGAGGAGTTTATACTGTTGCCTGGCCTATTTCCCACACAGTGCCCATGGTGATGGTTTCCACATTGTGCTCCTGCTCAGAAATACCAGTAGCTTACCATTTCTTCTAGAATAAAATCCAGACCCAAGCCATGGCCTATATGGCCCTTACCACCTCCTGCTCTGCCCACATTCACCCCTTTTCTGCTACACTGACTTTGAGATTCCTGCAATATGAAGCTTGTTTCCTGCCCCAGGACCTTTGCACTGATCACACCCATTCCTGGATGGCCTTCCCTCAGGTCTTCTCAGAGCACATCTCTCACATCACTCAAGCATGTTCCCTCAGAGAAACCTCACCTCAACCTCCCGATTTGCCATCCCCCTGCACTGCCCACTCATATTCCCTGACCACAGCAAGCTTCATTTTATTTAGATGACTTCTCAGGATCTGAAATGATTCAGATTTATTTACTCACTTGTTTGTTGTCTGTCTTTCCTTCTGGGAATGTAAGCTTCCTGGTCAGGGGCCTCATCTGCCTTACTCGTCACTTAACCCCCAAGCCTGGCCACTGACAGGTACTTGTTGCTTTTCATCTCTGAGTGAGGGAGCTGAACACCTGGAGCTCTGGGTGCACACGTGCTTCTTCCTGCTTCATGGCATGGTCCACCATCTGTCTATCTCTAGAACTTAGGACTATGGTAACCAGGGAGTGTTTGCAGGTAATATAGTTCTAGGCAAAATAACATTATGCTCAGAGACAATAAAAGAGAATCTTTAAACTTCTATTTTTTCTACATCCTTACATTTTCCTTGCATGCTTTTTTAAACCACTGGTTTGCAGACTAGTTTTAGATCTAAGTCACATTTATGAGACCCTTTGGTAAGTGCTTGATGAGAGCTAATAGCAGGAAACCAGGGCAGGAGCAGCATGTGGGGAGGGCAGCTGTGGCAAAGGGGCAGCACTCCTATGAGAGCCTTGTCACTCTGATACACCCCAATGTCCCGTGAGCTCTGAGCTCGGGGAGGTTGGGACTCTGCCCCATGACCCAAGTGTCCACAGGGCCTGACCCCCACATGGTCCATAATTCTTTATGGAATTGTCACTGACTAACTAAATATCAAGTACATACAGAACATCTACTAAATGGCTCTCACTGTGGCAGCCACTTGAAAAGCTTTGGCACTCAAGGCATTTATGGATTTGGGGGTGGGGAAGAAAATTTAATGTTTTCACGTAATCAAAAAACAATGGATGGATGCCCCTAAAATATGTACTAGGAAATGAATAATTTTTCCCCTGATGAACTAAAAAGAGTAGAGATACTAGGGAGCTGTTGCTTATTAGCTGTGTGGTTTTGGATGCCTTGGAATATTCGAGTACCTTATTTAATTAGTTAGTTATTTTATAAGATTATTTATTTCTCAATCAATGAGAAAATGAGGTATCGAGATTGTGGTATTGGGAGAAACCCATACAGTGATGAGAGGGGGGCAGGAAGAACTGGGGGGGTGCTACAGGCTTCCACGCAGCCCCTCAGCTGCACTTGTCCCTGTGTGAAGGCAGGCAGGGGTACGTGATGGCATTCCGGGGCTCGTGCCTAGCATCTGAGACTGTCCTGTAGTCCAATCTGTGGGCTCTTGCGGGTCCCCTCCACCCCAACACACACATCCTGCACCCAAGTGCAGACTGCTGGATGACTCTCAGGCATCACTAGACAGCCCCCCCAGGCTGGTTCAGGATGCTAGGTGCAGCCCTTGGATGGAACTTGAATGCAGGGCTTGGATTCCTGCCTCATGGGTGGTCTAATAAATTGTGATAAATTGTCCCCTGGCTGCTATTTGAGCCAACTGCACCTACTTCCATCTGATGTTTCTGGCAGAGGAATTCTTGAGACTTCTGGACATCATTAGTCCTCAGAATGAGAACCGCTAAGCCCAAATACGGGTTATTCCTTGGATCCATGAGCTTGTTGCTGAGGCCCTGGGACCCCTACCCAGGTGGCCCAGAGGCAGGGAGCTTGGAAAGCTCCATGCCTGGCAGGAAGCTGTAGCTGGGGCTCTCTGCTCCTCCCCTGAAAAAAGGGATATGATAGCAAGTATTTCACGCCTGCTGCCTGAGGAGGGCTATGGCGGCAGATTTTGGACGTAGGCAGGTTGGCTGCAGGTCTCATCTTTTCCAAAAGTCTGTGGCCTTGGCAAGACCTCCCTGAGCCTCAGTCTCCTCCTTGATCACATGGGGATAGAGTATAAGTCATAGGGAAAGCCTGAGGACTCACTGAACACACTACCAGATAAAAATTGATACTCAGTAAATCAGAGCTAACATGATGGGTTACTGTGGACATCAGAGGCACAGAAAATAGAACAGGCACATTTGTGAATATGAGTTTAACAAATTAAAAACAAACAAACAAGAACAACAACAAATAGTCCCCGTTTTGCTTACCAAACCTCAGCCAGCCGGTATTTTTCCTTTTGCAACCATGTGTCCCAGGCCCCTCACTGAGACATTTACCATCCTGGAGGCGTGGGTTGTCTTATTTACTGAATATTTGCTACGTGCTTGGCACTGTATTGAGTACTGTATGGGCTGTCTCTACTCCTTCAAAGCCCTGGAGTTCTGGCAATCTTGGGCCTTATCAATTATATGACCCAGGGAGGGAATTAGACTTCTGTAAGCCTCAATTTCATCTTCTGTGAAAGAGATGTAATGATTGCCTCCTGCGAGAATTTGAATAGTATTGCATATGCAGCACACTTTGCATAGTGCCTGGCACAGGCTAGCCCTCGAGGGACACAAGAGAGGAATTGGAAATACCCTGTTATAAGCTACCTGCACCAGACGCAAAGTAGTATGGTTTTGTAGGAATGTGGATTTAGATTATTTAAAGATGAGTATTGTAACCTATGGGGCAGTCATAAAAAGAAATTTTAAAACATAGTATTAATGATATGCTAAGAAAAGATTCTAAATAGAATCATATGAAACACACAATTAAAAACAGAGAGGGCAGAAATATAGGGGGAAAAAGAAACAAAACACAAATGCAAGGAATAAAAAAGTCAAAAACTAAGTAGGTAAGAACCCAACTATAAAGAATCACTTTAAATATGAGTGATATAAACACACTAATTAAAATACAAAGATTATTAGAATGGATTAAAAGAAATAAGATGAAATAATGTTGTCTACAGAAAACCCACTTAAAATACAAAGATTCAGACAAGCTGAAAGCAAAGAGATGGAGAAAAAAATATACTACCATAATATTAACCAGAAGAAAGATGGAGTAGCTGTATCAATTTCAGACAAAACCAAATTCAAAACAAGGAAGATTATAGGAATAAAGAGGGAATTAAAATAGTGATAAAGGGGTCAATTCTCCAAGAAGACATAAAAAAATCTTAAATGTTCATGCAGCTAAAAAGAGAGCATCAAAATACATAAGGCAAAATGGATAAACCTAAAAGGAGAAATAGGCAAATTCACTATTACAGTTTGAGACCTTAATACTATTCTGTCATTACTTGATAGATTAAGTAGACAGAAAATCAGGAAGGGTAAAATAAATAAGATGACCTGAATAGCTCTATGAATCAACTTGATCTAATTGTCGGGTTTAGAATATTCTATCCAACAACAGCAGAATATGTATTCTTTTCAAGCTTATTTGCAATATTCATTAACACAGACAGACAAATGCTAGCCATAACACACACCTTAAAAAATTTTAAGGAATAAAACTCATACAAAATATGTTCTCGTATGACAGTGGGGTTAAACTGGAAATCAGTAACAAAGATAGCTTGAAAATTCCCAAGTGCTGGAAATTAAACAGCACACTTCTAAACAACTCATTAGTGAAATAAGAAGTCTTAAAAATTAAAAATATATTTTGAACTAAATAAAAATTAAAATAAAAATTTTGAGAATGCAGGTAAAGTGGTTCTTAGAGGAAAATTTGTAGCATTGAAATGCATATACCTGAAAAGAAGAAAGATCTAAAATCAATAACCTAAGCTACAACTTTGGTAAACTGGAGAAAAAGAGCAAATTATGGCTACAGCAAGAGGAAAAAACAGAATATTACAAATTAGAATAACTATCAATGAAACTGAAAAGAGGAAAAAGGATAAAATCAACAAAGTCAAATCTGGGTCACTGAAAATACCAAGAAAATTGATAAGCCTCTAGCCAAGCTAACTAAGAAATAAATAGAGAAGGTGCAAATTACCAATATCAGAAATTAAAGAGAAGTCATCACTACTGATCCCAGGGACATTACATAAATAATAAGAATACCATAAATAACACTTGTCTCCAACTTTGATAACTTTGATGAAATGAATGATTACCTGAGAGGCACAAACTACCAAAACTCACTCAAAGAGAAATAGATAACCTGAGTAGAAAATTTATTAAATAAATTGAGTTGATAATTAAAACCTTCCAGAAAGAAAAAAGAAAGAAATAAAGTACCAGGCCCACATGGTTTCACTGGTGAATTCTACTAAACATTTAAGAAAGAAATAATAATCAATTTCCCACAATTTCTTTTAGAAATTAGAAGCAGAGGGAATACTTCTTAACCAACTTTTGAGGCTAGCATTACCCTAATACCAAAACCAGAGAAAAGTATTACAAGTAAATTACAGACAAATATTTCTAAACAGCATAGCTATAAAAATTCTTAAAAATATATTAGAAAATTGATTAAGCAATCTATAAGATGAAAAATGAAACATAACTAAGTGGTATTCCATTCAGCAATGAAAGGGTTGTTTAATATTCATCAACCAATGGAATTCATCCTATTAACAGATTGAATAAGAAAAACATGTAAGCATATCAGCTGATGCAGAAAAGCATGTGACAAAATTCAATACCAATTTATGATTAAAAAAAAACTCTCAGAAAACTAGAAATAGAAGGAACTTAGAGGGTTTTTATGAAAAACCTACATCTAATACCATACTTAATATTGGGAACCTGATGTTTTCCCCCTAAGATTGGAAACAAGGCAAAATATCTCAATATTCCTATTCAATATCATATTAGAAATTCCAGCTAGTGCAGTAAGACAAGGAAAATAAGTATATTGTACACAGAGTTGAAAATAGTAATAGAACTGTCTTTATTCATACATGGTGAAATTGTCTAGATAGAAATCACCAAAGAATCTCTAAAAGCAAAATAGAAAAGGGCCTTGGAATGAATAAGTAAGTATGAGAGGGAAGCAGAATATAAGGCCAATATACAAAAGTCAATTTCTTTCCTATATACCAGCAATAAACAATTGGAAATTGAAATAAAATAAAAATACTCTTTGCAATAACATAAAATGAAGTATTTAGTTAGAAATTTAGCAAATATTTACAGAATCTATATGTGGAAAACTACAAAACTTTTATGAAGGAAATAAAAGGAGATCTAAATAAATGAGGAATAGTCCACGGTCATGAATTGGGAGACTCAATATTATTAAGATGTCAATTCTTTGTTACTTGATCTTTAGATTCAACATAATCTGAACACAAATTCCAGCAATCTATTTTATAGGTATCAACAAACTAATGCTAAAATTTATATAGAAAGACAAAGGATTCAGGATAGCCAATACAATATATATATTTAAAAGATTTATGTATTTTACAGAGAGAGCATGCACAAGTGGGTGGAGGGGCAGAGGGAGAGAATCTTTAAGCAGGCTCCATGCTGAGTGTGGAGCCCAGCAGGGGGCTAGATCCTACCGCCTATGAAATCATGACCTGAGCTGAAACCAAGAGTCGGACGCTTAACCTACTGAGCAACCCAGGTGCCCCTAGCCATTACAATATTAAAGAAGAACAAACTTGGAGGACTCATGCTACCTCATTTCAAGCCTTACTATAAAGCTACAGCAACCAGGAAAACTGAGTATTGGCAAAACAATACACACATAGAGGAACACAATAAAGAGCCCAGAAACAGATCCAACAAATATAGTCAACTGATCTTGGATAAAGGTAATTTCAGCTGAAAAGAGGTAGTCTTTTTCAACAAGTGATGCTAGAACAATCAAATGTTTGTGTGTAAAGAATGAACCTAGACACGCACCTTATGCCTTGCATAAGAATGAACTCAAATGAATCATAGATCTTGTATAACTTTTTATTGCTGCTGTAGCAAATTACCACAATCTTAGTGGCTTAACACACACAAATTTATTATCTTACAGTTCTGGATGTTAGAAATCCAAAAGGAGACTTATTGGGATAAAATCAAGGTGTTGGCAGGGCTTCATTCCTTTCTAGAGACTTTAGGGGAGAATTTTATTTTTTCCATTTCCAGCTTTATAGGCTGCCCAAATTCCTTGGCTCCTGGTCCTCTTCTCTCTTCAAAGCCAACAATGGTTACTCTACCACGTCACTCTGATCTGACTCTCCCGCTTCCTTCTTTCACTTATAAGAACCATTGTGATTACAGTGGGACCACCCTGATAGCCCGATAATCCATAATAATTTCTTCATTGCAAGGT
Source organism: Mirounga leonina (assembly GCF_011800145.1). NCBI lineage: Eukaryota > Metazoa > Chordata > Mammalia > Carnivora > Phocidae > Mirounga > Mirounga leonina. The sequence continues at coordinate 16,229,955 of NW_023270265.1, read as the reverse complement.
CCTTAACCTAACCACACCTACAAAGTCCCGAATTCCATGTCATGTAACATATTTAAGATTCCAGAATCTTGGAGAGATATGAGTTTGCCTACCTTCTTGCTCCAAAGCATTTCCATCCCACATGCAAAATACTTGCACTCCATGCCACCGAGGTCCCCACAGTCTTGATCCATTACAGCCTTCAAGTACAAAAATTCATTTAAGTCTCATCAAATCATAGCTCCCAAACCTTCTCATCTAAATCAGGCACGGGTAAGGCTCTGGGTGCAATCCATGTTCGGCTGCAATTTCTCTCTATTGTTGTCTGAAATGTTTTACTCCATTTTTAGGACATTCTGGGACAGGAAAAATGATAGAGTGGCTAAACAGATCAGTAGGTGCCAGAGTTTGGGGAGGTGGAAGGATGAACAGGTGAAGCATAGGGGAATTTTTAGGGTAGTGAAACTACTCTTTTGGATACCATAATGATTGATGGGTATACAGCACCATGCATTTATCAAAACCCATACAACTTTACAGAATAAAAAGCGGACTTTAATGTATGCAGATTTTAAGAACTCAACTAGGAGGGCAGTGGCTATCAGGATGGACTGTATGTTATGGCAAAGAAAAATGTAACTAATGTAACTTTATTACAAATACATTAGATAAATTTACTGAGCAGCATAGAGAAAAGAAGTGCTGACCTTACCAACTTTGGAAATGAATGTGGACTGTAAGACTAAAGACTAACTGTACTCTACTTAATGCCACTGCTCTTTAAAATGTTAATAATATTCAATTGCCTTTTCTTTCAATGGAAAATTTCTTAACTAAAGAAGCTCAAGCAAGCATGCCTTTTCAACAGACCACCCACTTCCTCAAAGGGGGCCACCAACGTCTGAGCTTCTGTTCTCTGTTTAGCCTGTGGCCTTCTGGAAACCAGCCATAGCAGAGCTTATTCTTGGGCAGCCATGGTTGAGGGTCTGATCTATGGTCAGCCTCTGGCTGTAGCCATGGCCACAGAGGACACCCAGATCCCACCACTGTCTGCCTTCCCACAAGGGCTATGAGATGCAAAGGGCTGCACAAATTTTTCCTATTTTTCTAAAGCAGCTCAAAATACATACCTTGTATGCTGAGCTTAAATCAAAGGCCATGTGGCCTATAGCATGGATCAGCACATCAGGTACATGACTTGTCCGAGTCCTAAGGCTATTTTGACAAGCAGTATCCTCCTGGAACCTTGTGGCCCAGACACATTGCGCCACCTCAGTGGATCACAGACATCCTCAGCCCCCACTGGTGAAGGCTGGTGTTTGTCATCATACTTCTCTCAAGTTTTGACTTCACTTTGCCAGACTTTGGCATTTCTTACAGCTTAATGATGTGCCTTTTAAGGATTGAATCATGTTAAATTTTCAGCAGCTGCTTTATGAGGTTATATTTTCAGACACTGTAGGCTAATATTGTGTGATCATAAAAAGTCACCTACAGAGCTTGTTAAATTGACAGATGTTCCTGAGTCCCCTCCCAGTAGAGGGTTTTTAAAATAGGCTTAAAATAGGCTGCAATTTTTTGATAGAGATTCTGGTGTCCAGGAAATGATACAGAGAGTGAAGGCAAAAATGTTATTTTCTAAGTTATAGTTTCCAACTGAAAAGAATTAGAAAGAGAGGTTGGGAATCTGAAATTAAATGTTACAAAGCATCACAAGGAAGCCAAGAAATCAGATTTTCCAACTGGCTCTTCGCAGAGAAGGGAGCTGGGCTCACCAAGGTGGAGGGTCTGACCGAGGTCACTCAACTACGAAATGCCAGGACAGGACTAGAGGCAAGTCCCCCGGCCTCTGGTTCACAACACTGAGGCTTAAAGGCATCCCTAGGCCGATAACAATTCCCATTGGAATTAAAATAAGGCCCTCTCAATTCTCGAAGACCCTCGGAAGTTTCTCCTGCTTTGTCAGCCTCCTGTGAACATTTCCAAAGATGTCCAAATAAAAAGCTTCAGAGTCATCACACAGTTGCTTGGGGTGACTTGCTCTCTCTTCCTTCCCCAAACCCTCCTTTGCCTCAAACCTTCATGCCCCCCCATCTCACCCACTGGGTGGCCTCCTGGGTCCTTTTTGAACTTGTTTCCAGCCTCCCTCTCTGTCCTTTACTTTCAAGGCTACTACCCCTATGGGGCTTGCCTGTTACCTAGATGGAGCCTGAATACCTGCCTGACAAATCAGGCAAGAAAAAGGAGTGGGGTTCTGTTGGGGTCTAGGACAGTCACCTTTGGTCTCTTGGAGCACCCTGCTTTCCAAACAGTCCACCACATTCTCTTGGACTGTAGAGCTCACCCCTCGGCATCAGGGAGAGGGATGCTGAGGTTCCCCCTGGGGTTGATTTACCATGAGTACTCCCTACTGAGGACCTCTGATTCCTCTCTCCACCGCAACCATCATCTTAAGGACAGAAAAGGGAGGCACCTTTTATTGAATAGTTACTGTTGCTCACTGGGTTGGTCAGTTTGTATACATTATTTCCGATTTTCACAACAGCCCATGACAAGGCTGAAACAGTGAAGGTGGGGGAGCCCATAAGAGATGGAGCCAGGACTGGATGGGGGAGATGCCAGCTCAGGCTCTTTCCACTGCTTTGAGCTCCCATCTTCTCTGCAAATTCTAAAGACATCATTCAACTCCCACACATGTTCTCTTGGCACATTTCTGGTTCTATGCTCTTCTTGGAACTTTCCTCCTCAAACAGCTATTCTTTTGTTTTAATTATTTTTAGATTTTGTTTATTTATTTATTTATTTAATTTTTTTTATTCTTATGTTAATCCCCATACATTACATCATTAGTTTTAGATGAAGTGTTCCATGATTCATTGTTTGTGCATAACACCCAGTGCTCCATGCAGAATGTGCCCTCCTCAATACCCATCACCAGGCTAACCCATCCTCCCACCCCCCTCCCCTCTAGAACCCTCAGTTTGTTTTTCAGAGTCCATCATCTCTCATGGTTCATCTACCCCTCCGATTTCCCCCGCTTCATTCTTCCCCTCCCGCTACCTTCTTCTTCTTCTTCTTTTTTTTTTCTTAACATATATTGCATTATTTGTTTCAGAGGTACAGATCTGAGATTCAACAGTCTTGCACAATTCACAGCGCTTACCAGAGCACATACCCTCTCCAGTGTCTATCACCCAGTCAACCCCATCCCTCCCACCCCATCCCCCACTCCAGCAACCCTCAGTTTGTTTCCTGCAATTAAGAATTCCTCATATCAGTGAGATCATATGATACATGTCTTTCTCTGTCAAACAGCTATTCTTGATGACATTCCAATGTCTTGTGATTGCTCAACACCCAAACCATAAGGACTGAGGAAGAACCATGACTGTGCCTCTCAATTACATCATAATTTTATGGGTCCCTTGGGGCAAGAGAATGGTGGAAGGGGGCTAGAACTGCAAGGACGCACAAATCCCATCAGTCTATTGTGGCAGGATATTGGCAAGGCCAGATGGCCTCAGAACACTAACCATGATAACCAGCCTTGTTCTGAGCCTGGGTGTCAGGTAGTGTTCCACATGCTTTACACATGTGATCTCACTGACTTGTCATGGCAGCCCCAATGTCAGGATCCTCATTCTCAAGGAAGGAAATGAAGCTTAGGAAGTTTTAAAAATGCCCCTAAGTTAACAGAGCTGCTGAGTATCAGAGCCAGGATTCCAATGCAGGTCGGCCTGACCTCAAAGCCCGTGCCCCTGATCTCCGTAGTACACTCCAGCAACTTTCCTTGAAGAGCTCTTTACAGTGAATATTTCTTGAGCTTCTACTCTCGACCAGTCCTGTGAGGCCTTGGAGATACAAAGATGAGTAAAACATTGACGATGCCATCTGTGCTTACTCTGAGGGGTGGATCAGACACACACAATGACCATGAACGAGCATGACACCCATAGGTGCAGGTTAGACTCAACACACTATGGAAGGTGAGGGGCAGGCAGGATGAATTCTGTCTCCAAGGATGATAGATGGGCAGAGGAATGGAGTTCAACAGGGAGGGGTGCACCCAGGGCAGGGGCAACACCACGCTATCCCTCCCTGCACACCGGGCAGACACAGCCAGACACAAGACACCGCCTATCCTCAAGGAGCATAGTCCCTGGCATTGTGCTTTAGGAGCAAGGTGAACAAAAGGAGAGAATGACCACCTGGTATGTGTGTGTGTGTGTGTGTGTACATACATGTACATATACATGTGTACACACTAGGGGAAAGGCAGGGCTGTGAGTGATGGAGACAGAGGTGTGAGCCAGACTTGGACCATTCAAATGTTGCCCAAATCAAATGTTGGCATTTTATCTCACAGGCAATAGAGAGTTCTGTTGCTTTAAAAAGTGGAGAACCAACAGCTTCACTGCCAAAGCTCTTTCTTCACATTTGAAAGATGGGCATGCCAAGTCATTTGCCCCACCACCCCTCCCCCTTCTTGTCTTCCGTTCCCAGGAATCCCCTTCCTTTACCTCCCAGCGGCCCTAAGCCAACACCACCCTCAGGTTTGACCAGCTCTCCTTCCTGATCAACTCCTTTCTTCTGGGTCTCTGTTGCTGCTCAGTTACCTCATCAGTTCTCAGCTGAGCAATTGCATGTGTCCTCTAACTGGTCTCTGGTGTGGGTTGAATTGTGTCCCTGGGGTTGAAATGTATATATATATATAGATGTATACAGAGATATATGTCCACACACTCAAGTCCTAATGCCTGATACCTGTGAATGTGACCTCATTTGGAAACAGTCTTTGCAGATATAATCAGGTTAAGGTGTGGTCATGCAGGAGCAGGGCGGACCCTGAAGCAATATGGCCGTTGTCCTTGCAGGAAGAGGAGACACGGCACACAGGAGAGTGCCTTGGGTGAGGTGCCCGCAAGCCAGGGAACACCAGCGATTGTCCCTGCTAGCAACACCAGAAGCTGAGGGAAAGGCAGGGCACAGACATTTCCCCAGAGCCGTCACAGGGAGTTTGGAGCTACTAGCACCTTGATGTTGGACTTCTAGGCTCCATAACCATGAGAGAATAAATTTCTGTTGTTTCAAGCTCCCCCCTCCCCCGCCCCCATTTGTAGTAATTTGTTACGACAGTCTTAGGACATTAGTATTATCTCCTTGCCTGTGTTGGCCTGCCACTCTCTCTCTATCTTCCATGTAGTTGTCAGAGTGATCTTTCTGAATTGTAGATTTGTTGCTTTTGTCATTTTCTCACAGAAGAATGTTAGTGGCTCCCTGTTCATTGTCGACCTCAACATAAAACCCAAACCGCTTACCCCCCACCCTCGTTTCTAACATATGCTTCAAGTGTCCTGCTGGGAATTTGGTGTTCATCCCTTGTGATTGAAATGCCTGCTTCTCATTTTTCTGTCCGTTGAGTCCTTCTTATCCTTGGCTCAGCTGCAAAGTGGCCGGGGCTATGCTATCTCCTCCGTGCGGTCTCCAACCCGGGCATCCCTCTGCGATCGCCACCCGAGCCTCCCGGTCACTAACAGTGAACTTCCCTGGAGAGAGCAACAGCGTATCTTATGCCTCTATCCTCAGAACCTATCACTGGAATATAGGAAGTGAAGAACGATCGTTTGTTGGCTGAGTGAATAGATAACCGAATGAATAACAGATTACTCAGGGAAAGTCAAGGTTTCTCTGGCCTATGGATATGTAGAGTTCCCAAAAGCGTGGATGGGTGGGTATCTGAGCAAAGTACAACTTTCCACTCTTCCATTTACTATCTGTGTGACTCGGAGAGTTACTGAACCTCTTTGAAATTCATTTATAAATAAAGAAGAGGTCGTCTGTGCTTACTCTTATTCATTCACTCATTCATTCATTCATTCTCTCAATTCCTTCACTTATCATAAATAGAGAAGATGTCTGACCATCTTGCCCAACCTTGGTTTAGTGTTCTGAGTATGCCAAGTAAGCCTGGATTTTCACTTTTTGACCAGGTTGTCCTAAACGTTTTCTGCAGCCCCAGTGGGCATTTGCAGGACACAGCAAATAAGGAACTGAGAAGAAGGAGACAGTAAGTGGCAAGGAGTGGGGATGAAAGGGGTTGTTCTCATGCTGATCTAATAGGATGAAGAGAGGTCAGTGCCCCATGGCTATGAGTCAGGCACTGGCTTTGCCTGCACTTCTATAGCATACCAAAACAATTAAGCGAGATGCTATAAGGGAACCACAGGCTGGTGCTTCCCTTTCCTGGCCAGACCTCTGTGTCTGCGACCTAACTGTGGATTAACATATTCCAAGTCTGAAATCTCATTAAACACTGAACAGAAATTGCCTCTTTTTTCTTGTTATTCTCTACGAGAACACGCACAAGCATGAACTCGGCAGTGGAAACTGCCCTAATTATTTGTGCAGAACAATAGCAAAAGCCATGAGGAGCTCCATTTAAACACAGGAGGGGCAATTAATCACAGCCCATTGGAATATTGCTTTTGGTCTTGAACTCAATCCACATTATATGCAGGAAATGAAATGCAGTAATTATCACAGTCACTTGAGACTCCAGAGTCCTGGCTTCAATTCCCAAATCCTTCATCATTTCATTTTGGCTGTGTCTATGTGACGCCAAAACATCTGGCTAAAAAGTGAAAACTGCCATCAATTTCTCAACTGATAGCTCACCAAATATTCTACCTTTCCTTTTTCTTTTTATTGTGGTAAAATATACGTAGCATGCAATTTACCATTTACTCACGTTAAATGGTTAAATGTACAAGTGTACATTTCAGTGGCCTGAAGTACATTTGCATTGTGCAACCATCAACCACCATCCAGCTCCAGAACTTTTTCAAACTGCAACTCTGTACCCAATAGACAATAACGCCCTATTCCTCTCTCTCTCTAGCCCCAGGCAACCACCCTGTTACTTTCTGTCGCTATCAGTTTGGCTGCTTTAGTTACCTCATGTATGTGCAATCCTACAATATTTGTCTTTTTGTGTCTGGCTTATTCCTGAAGTTTCATCCATGTTGTAACATCGGTCGCAAGTTCCTTCCTTTTGGAGGCTGCATAATATTCTGTTGTACGTATGTGTGTGCATACATATATACATACGTAAACATATATACTGTCTTTTGGCCATGTTTCGGTTATTGTGAACGGTGCTGCTTTGAACATTGGTGTACAACTGTCTGTTCAAGTCCTTGCTTTCACTTCTTTTGGGTATACCACCCAGAAGTGGAATTGCTGGCTCATAAAAAATGATGTTTCTCTTTTGAGAAACTGCCATACTGTCTTCAAGAGCAGCTGCGCCATTTTACATTCCCGCCACAATGCACAAAGGCTCCAATTTCTCCACATCCTCACTAACATGTCTTTCCTTCCTTTTTTTTTTGAATATAGCCATCCTGATGGGTATACATTTCATTTTTCCTTTTTTCCATTTTTTTCTTTTTACGAGAATTCATGCTTTTATATAATTCATTCATTCATTTATTCATTCACTCATTCATTCATTCATTCTCTCAATTCCTTCACCTATCATAAATAGAGGAGATGTCTGACCATCTTGCCCAACCTTGGTTTAGTGCTCTGAGTATGCCAAGTAAGCCTGGATTTTCACTTTTTGACCAGGTTGTCCTAAACGTTTTCTGCAGCCCCAGTGGGCATTTGCAGGACACAGCAAATAAGGAACTGAGAAGAAGGAGACAGTAAGTGGCAAGGAGTGGGGATGAAAGGGGTTGTTCTCATGCTGATCAATAGGATGAAGAGAGGTCAGTGCCCCATGGCTATGAGTCAGGCACTGGCTTTGCCTGAACTTCTAGCACTTTCTGTCAAAGGACCATGTCACTGAGAGGACTCTGGGCTTCTTGAGGAAATAGATGGCCACTTTTCTGATTATCTGTGTATCCTCACAGTCAAGACCAACTCACAGGACGTGTTCAACAATTTTCTTCGAAAAAATTAAGGCATTTAATCAAATTAAGTGGATTAATGAGTAATTAATACTCTTACACAAGCAGAGAAGCTGTAAGAAAAACTAACTAGATTTCTTGTCCAAATTATTCCATATGCAGGAGACTTTATAAAACTTTGCTCTGTGCAATTTTACTTCATCTGATTGTATTGATAGTAGCTTACTCGGTCTCTGGAGTACTGAAAATGTCCCCAAGGCTGTTACACACATTGATTTGAATCTAAACACTTAATTGCTGGTCTCTGCATGGAGATGTGGCTCCAGAGGCTGGACATGCTGGCTGCAGCCAGAGCTGCCTGTCAGTGATGGATTGAGGGGTTTGCTGGCCCAGCCAGCCGGGGGCCGATGACTTCCGACAGAAAACGTGCCTGGTGGGAAGGAATGCTCAAGTGGCCCAACTCCTCAGTCTTGCCTATGTTTTGTGTTTGGGCCCATTTGTGTTTACTTCTGAGGCAGTACCAGAGACGAAAAAGCCGAGCTTATCTTCAAGTGACATGAGCATGGTCTTCAGCTTTATATTTTTCAGGCTTTCTCACCAAGAACAGAAGCTCTGGGACGACAGTAGGCAATTCTTGACCCTCCACCAGCACCACAGACTGAGCTCTAACCTGCCATGCCAGGAGACAATTGTGCATGTGTCTTTCCCATTTCTTGTGAGCAGACACACTGGCTGCATTCGTCCCAGAATCTCTCCAAGAGTGTTTATGTAGAGAACAGTCTAGGAAGACAGAGGGAGTGTTCCCTCCAAAGCAAAGGGCAAGCTTGCTTAACTGTCCAGTGTAGGAAAGATAACGCCTCCTTCTGAGGCAGAGGCCAGGTACAGATGCTAACTACATATTATAAATGATTCCGACCTCCTGAGCACATGGTTTCTCAGCTGCAATGGAAGCTCACTCCATGTGCAGTATCCACATGGACCTCTCTGCATCATCACTGTGGGATTCGGGGGGCAAGGGGATTTGATGGAACTAGGCTGATGTCCATCCTGCTTGCTATGTGCTGAGTTATGAGGTCCTTTGTTTCTTACTCAGGAGTGTCTTGTCTTTTGCCCTCAACCTTGAAACTATGGCAGGCTAACATGTTACTTTGTAAGCAGAGGAAAATCTCAAACCCTGGGCTCTCGATGCCCACTGCCTTCATTATATATCAACCCGTTAAGTCTTGTTCCTCTCCTCAGAAGCCCCCTCTTTGCCCAAGCGTGGCTTCACTTGGTCCCCCCACACACCTTATTCCCCATCCACATCCATTATTACTCCATTGAATGCTAACTTCCGGAACCAGCCTACAAATGTACACATTAGGCCTGGTCATGAGGGGAGAGAGAAGGGAAGAGAGTTATTCTCAGTATCAAATGGGTCCTGCAGGTTCTTTTGGAAATGGTGGTAATAGGAATAATGTTTTCATTCCCCCTGACAAATCTCATTCTCTGGCCATTTTCTACCTCCAAGAATGCACCATGAAACATGTTATCCCAAGGAAATTTATTTATTTATTTATTTTAAAGATTTTAATTTATTTATTTTGAGGGAGAGAGAGAGAGCACGCAAGAGTGTGTGAGAGTAGGAGGAGGGGTAGAGGGAGAGGATCTCAAGCAGACTCCCGGCTGAACATGGAGCCCGATGTGGGGCTGGATCTCATGACCCTGAGATCACGACCTGAGCCGAAATCAAGTCAGACGCTCAACTGACTGAGCCATCCAAGTGCCCCTCCCAGGGAAATTTAGAATTGATATTTCTAGGACACATTGGTCATTGATCAATGTTGAGTCTCAAAGATGACTTTGTCAAGTCTTTAGGGACTAATAGCCTTGACACCCAGGTGCAGGCTAGAGGATTGCTAATTGAGGGGTATGAGGAAGGGGTGAAAATGCAGCCTGGGCTTGGCTCAGCAAGCTGTATCTCGTGGTGCCTGGCTGTGTCCTCTGAGAGCTGGCCACATTTTCTAATTCTCACACAGGCACCCTGGGGACCAGCAGAGACAAAGCCAGGCTTTTTGGAAAAAGAAAGTAGGGATTTCGAAAGTCCCAAGCTTCCCATTTTAGACATAAAGAGCGAGACTTCCCATGACTCCGATCATGGAGTTTTATTGTAAGTCATCATAAAAAGGGAGAATTCAGGATATACAAGGAGGGAGTTCTCCAACGTGACTGAAAGAGACCCACCTCTCCTGGGCCAGAAGTTGTTGGTAGGGAGGAACAAGATAGAGGAAGAACCAAGAAACCAGACCTGAGACTCCACAGCCCACCATCTGCAAGCCTGGCTCTTGATTCAGAGAATAGTCAGGACAGAGAGACCAGTTAGGAGCGTATTGCAATGGGTAGCTAGCTGTTTGATGTTGTGAGGCACTCCCGTATCTACCTGGGTGTTTCTAAAGCCTTCTCTAACTGGCCATCCCAGACTCTGTGTTGTTTTGCAAACCCACCAAGCATGCTCTTGCCTCAGGACCTTTGCACTTGCTGTTCTGTTTGCCTGAAAGTTTCTTCCAGCAGATAGTCTCATGACTCACCCCTCACGGATTCTAGATCTCTGTTCAAATCTTTTCAAATACCACCTTATCAGAGAGGGCTTCCCTGATCACTGCATTTAAGATAGCTCCCTCTTCCCCCAGTGGTCCTGGTCAACCCTCCCGGATATATATCTCTCAACAGGATGTATCACCCTCTGACACACTGTGTATTTCATTTGATTGCTCACTGCTTTTTTCTTCCTTCTGGACTGGGGACTTTGTTTTGTTTGCTGCTCCATCGCCAGCACCCACAGCAGTGTGTGGCATAGAAGTGATCCCTGGATAGATGTTTGTTAAATGAATAAATGAATGAACGAGGTTGGAGGCTCTTGAGAGAAGCCCCACCTTGGCTTGATAGCAGATACAATTCAGGCTGGGGATGAGTGGCAGCTATTTAGAAGGTCAGGCCCCAGCTGTCTTCCTGACTCCCTGCAATCTAGGCCAGGCACGCATGGGGTCCAGGCGCTCCTGCTTGCCACATAAGAGCATGTGAAATTCATGGGGACTAGCAGCAGCCTAGTATTGGGAGGAGAGAGGTACTGAGGATGACAAAGGCCAGAGGCCCAGGCTGTAGCAGCAGATGGTGCCCTCCCTGCTGTGAGAGCAGCCAGGGTCCTCAGCCTACTCACTGCAGACCCCACACCGGAATCCTGGGGTGGCCACCAGCAGAGCAGGCAGCTCGCTGACCCTCCCTCCATGGGCTGCGGATTCCTTAGTCCCAGGTCTCTCACTCACACCCGGATCACCATTTGGAGAAAGAGGGAGGGAGTGACTACCGGAGTGGATAGCTGCACTTGGAACTGACTATTAAAAGCGACCATTTAAACCCCCAAAGCACTGAGATGCTGTGTACTGGAAAGCGCAGTCATCTTTGCTTCCTTCCTATCTCCACTTACTGTGAGCAGGGATTCAGGTTGAAGATGAAAACAGCTATAGGATAATTTAAACAAAAAAGCAACATTTTTCTTTGCACATTGGAGTGCATCATGTTAAATTTGGGATGGTCGCTACCCTTTAGAAGAACAGCCTCCCCATAAAGGCCCCCCCAAAGCCAGGCCTCCCAAAGGGGCCACTTGGATTTCATTAAATACATTCCAGCAGCCCCTAGCCTGTTTGTTAGTGCATCCCCCACCCACCTGGAGCTTTTCCCAGAGGGCATGGTTATGGTGGCTGGTAAAGAAGGGAAGTGTTTCCCCGCCCAACGACTTACTACCAGATCCTTCTTCGGAGCTTTGCACAGACTCCCCAGTACGTTGGGGATCTCATTCGAGGCTCTGAATTGAGATGTAAACTCTGAAAACATTTTACTGCCCTCCAGCTGGAGGAAAGGACATCTCCCATGACAAGCAGGGCAGGAGCAGTCGGAGGGCTGTCTGGGGCAGGGCAAGATTCTAGTTCATTCTCACAAGAACAAAATTTAATCTACCAAGGCAAAGCAAGTTTTTTATTTTGGTGGAAAAGCACACCAGTTAAAGAATTTAAGCCATGAATATTATTGTTTTTATAACTAATAGATCCTTACAGAGCAGTGGTCCTTGGTGGGGTAATTTTGCCTGTGCCCCAGGACACTGGGCAGTGTTTGCAGGACTTCTGTCACTGTTCTCTCACTGATATCTTACAAACATCCTGTGAGTTAAGATAGGCAGGTGTAATTGTGCCCCTTTTACAGAGGTGACCAAGGCTCAGAGATGACAAGGGACCTGCCGAGGTCCCCACACAGCACAGAGCAGGTGAGCAGAGCTTTCTCCGTGGCTCAGTTCCATTAGTGTCCTCGTGCCAGGGACTAGATACTATTTTTACTCTGTGTTTTTTTTTGAAAAAAGGAATAAGATTTTCAACATTTCTTGGGAGTCAACCATGCCTCAAGTAAAGAGAACAAAATCCTTGCTGTTAGGGGAGGTGACAATCTGGGAGGGAAGCAGTTAACAGACAAGGTCATATGTAGAGCAGGCCACACCTCAGATAGTGAGTGTTGGGTGATATGGGTGAACAAAGCAAGAGGGGAGAGCAGGGAGGGGTGCTAGAGAGGGGGACGCTGAATCCAAGTGTTAGATATCATGGCCAGGACAGCCTCCAGGAGGTGACATTTGTTTCTCCAACTTTTGAGGAATAATTGACAGATACACTTGTATATATTGAAAGTGTACACTGTGATGATATAATATACATATACATTGTGGAATGACTGCTGAGATCCAGATAATTAGCACAGCCAATGTCTTACATAGTCAACTCCTTCTTCTTCTTCTTCTTTTTTTTGGTGAGAACTCTTAAGATCTACTTTCAGCAGCTTTCAAGTTTACAAACCATATTAGAAACTAAGAAGAAGGTAGTAGGAAGGGTAAAATGAAGGGGGAGAAATCAGAGGGGGAGACGAACCATGAGAGACTAAGGACTCTGAGAAACAAACTGAGGGTTCTAGAGGGGAGGGGGTGGGGGGGATGGGTTAGCCCGGTGATGGATATTAAGGAGGGCACATATACGCAAACAAGGAATCATGGAACACTGCATCAGAAACTAATGATGTAATGTATGGTGACTAACATAACATAATAAAATTAAAAAAAAAAAAGAAACTATAGTCACCATGTTGTACATTAGATCTTTAGAATTTATTCCTTTTATAACTAAAAGTTTGTATTCTTTGATCTGCATCTCTCTATTCCCCCCCTGCCTTCAGACCCTGGCAACTGCCATTTTCTTCTCTGTTTCTATGAAAACTCAACAGCAAAAAAACCAAATAATCCTATGAAAAATGGGCAAAGGACCTGAACGGACGTTTTTCTGAAGTATACACACAAATGGCCTAGAAGTACCTGAAAAGGGGCTCAACATTACTAATCATCAGGGAAATGCAAATCAAAACCACAATGAGGTGGCCCTTGAATAAAGATCTGAAGGAAGTGAGGGAGCGAGGGATGTAGCTGAAGCATGTGGCTATCTGAGGAAGAGATTCCAGGCAGAAGGAGCAGCAAGTGCAAAGGCCCTGTGGTGGGGTGGGCCCGGTGTGCTTGAGGAGTCAGTGTAGCTGACTGAACGCATGGGGGAGGGAGAGAGCAGAAGGAGGTGAGACCACAGATGTGAGTCATGTGAAGGTAGGGAACAAATCATAGAGACACTTGGAAGTCATTTGAAGGACCATAGCTTTCATCAGAGAATTAGGGAGCTGCTGCAGGCCCTGAGCAGAGGTATGGTAGAATCTTTGAATTTTAACTGGATCACTGGCTGCTGTGTGGGGAACATACAGAAGGAAGGAGGCAGTGAATTTGTTCAACTTCATTTTTGTCAGTTGTTCTAATTTCTTCAAATGTTTTTGTTTTCTTTTTTTTTTTTTTTTAATTCTGTGATGACTTTGAACAAGGAGGAAAAGTCCAGGCGTGCACGAGCATACCAAGGAGAGCTTGAAGCATGGGGCTCATTGGTCAGGAGAGAAAAGGAGAAGGTGGCTGTGAGGGAGGAAGATGCTGGCCAAGCGCTCCCACCACGCTCCTGAGGCTGGGAGCAAAGGCACACACGCAACCCAGGATGTCAGTGCATCCACAGCTGCCCTGCGAGGACAGCAGCTGCATGGCCGGAAGGTGAGATCATATCCTCCAGGATTAGCGGGGCTTCTCGAAAAAATTCAGCCAATTATTCTCCTCTGATTAGTTTTCATTTCATCATGGTTTGTTTGTCATTACTCTACCTGTTTTAGTCAAAAGTTCACAGCCTGTTTATATTAAGATATAAGCCCTTGAACTTGGGATTCTCAGGGGTCATGTCTACAGTTTTTGCTAACTAGTATTGATGTGTGTCAAGAAAGCCACATCCTCAACTCAACAGGGCAAGGCTTTTGAACAAAATCTACTAAATCATTCTTTAGTCTTTTGGAATGAGGAATTGATTTTCCTTCTTATCATGAAACCAAAAATAGAGAAGAGTGCGGTCAATTCATCCATTTTTATTTCCTAAGAATAAAACCAATCAGGCTCAGTATATGCTTGTGTGGCTGATCCTCAGAGTAGGAGAGAGTGGGGTGTCCCCTGAGTGCTCTCGGGGAAGACGACACTTGGGAACCTCTCCGTGCTCCCTCTCAGGTCTTTGGGACTTGCTTGCAGAAGGCAAATCAACTTCTCGTCTGAGAACCAGGTGTGATCTTCTGAGGCAGAGACATTGACAGTCAGGGTAAAATATAAAACCTGAGCAAGACATCCAAACTTGCAAGTCAGATTTGGATACCAAGGTGCTTGTTTCGGCAGCACATATGCTAAAATTGAAACAATACAGAGAAGATTGGTATGGCTCCTGCATAAGGATGACATGCAAATACATAAAGTGTTTCATATTTTTTTAAAAATTGGCCCCCAATGCATTTTGCATAGCTGGTCTTCATGGACTGTTAGAGGACAACGAGATTTGTGCTCTGTGTAACAGGCAGGTGGCATATAAAGGTGCACATTTCCAGGTTCCCTTGAAACTCAGAACATCTTGTGAAACTGGACACACTGTCCAGTGTGGGGATGGTGATGCGGAGGTGAGAAGCAGCCCCCACTTCAGTCCGTTTTGCCCCACGGCTCCCCTTCATGTCCCCAGTTAAGGAGCAGAGGGTCCGGGCTCATAGATCATCATACTTGCATTGATTTTTCCCCTTAAGATAGGGAAATATTTCTCTGTATCCATGTTTCTATCAAAAATGGGAAATCAAGAGAGGCACAAGCTTCAAAAAATATTTTGGGTCTCTTCTTTGTGGAAAGACATACCCCCACGTGTCTTGGTGCACATTCTGGCTACAGGGGTTCCTTCTGCCCTGCCCATCCCCCGTTCACGGCACTGCCAGACCCCGCGGCACTGAGTGCGTGCACACCATGGTTCATTGGCTCCTGTGCCTGTGTGATGGGAGGCCAAGATTCCCTCAGTGGGCAGTTAGGGGCCTGGCATGGGGAGCTTCTGGCCCACTGGGGGCCTGGTTTAAGTACAGCCAGACTGGCACAGTTAGGAGAGCAAAGAGGCTAAGAACCCCAGGGGTGGGTAATGACATCAGCACTTGGGCTGGGGGATGCTGGGCCTCTCCGATGAGCCAACAACCTTGACCCTCCCCGTGACACCGGATCGCGAGGATGATGCACTTAGGATCTCAGTCCCTCTGAGCCCCAGTTTCTCCCTTTGTACTGGGAGATGCTCCTCCCTGCCCTTCCAGTCTTGCCCATCTGTTGTGTCACCAAATGAGAGAGTAGGCACTTGGGGATTTCGAAAACTGCTAAATTCTCCCTAACAAGGGCAATTCCTGGCAAAGCGGGGTGAGACTGTGGAGCTTGCTCGAAGTCAGGGTGGCAGGAGTGGGGAGCAGCCTGTATGGTTGGTCTGCTTCTCTCTGGAGGACGAGGGCCAGCGAGGCTCTTGGGCCTCTCCTGCTGCATCTTCCGATGGGTCCCTGAGTAAGAACCGCCCTGAGGGAAAAGATAAGATGTTGGTGTTTGTCTGGTGCTTTGCAGTTTCCAAAGTGTTTCCCAGAACATCTTCTCCTTCTCGTCTCTTCCAACCTCATAAAATTGGCAAGCAGGGGCAGTCTCCTGAAGTCAAAGGACCAGGTGGTTCCAAACCATTTCTCTTTCAACTGAGAACCAGCACTCTATCTATCTATCTATCTATCTATCTATCTATCTATCTATCTATCTATCATCTATCTATCTATCTTTAATTGCTTTGTTTAAGCTAATGAATAAAAAGAGTGCATTGCTAATATCCTGTGCCTGACGAGGTTACTGTGGCAAGGCCAGCACCCCAAACCTGCAGGCTGTGTGACTCCCTGCTGCTCCTGGGGGGCCCTGAGACCCGCTCCGGCCCTCACCTGGCAGTAGCTCTTACCTTAGCTCAATGCCACCAATATTCTCTCTAGGAAGCTGTGCACGTCCCTTACTTTGTATGTCTCCTGAACCTTAAATTTAATACAATTTATCACGTGGTGGGCACAAGCGACCAGGACAGAAGGGTTTTAGAAAAGCCAAGGCTCTAGATGCACTCTCTGTTCATCGGTCCTCTGTCACCCGCCCCCTGGGCACCTGCGGGAGGGCAGCTTTGAGGAATTCCCCAGAACGCTGCCCAGCCCTGTTGCCTCCATGTTGGAGGTATGGTTCCCACCATTTCCTACAGGAGATTTGGCCCCACTTTATCATCCCTGACATTTACAGCAGGAGATTGGGGTCGCCGGGAATCCTGGGCTGGGACACATGGGCCCTGACTTGCACGGGGGAACTCAGAAGGCAAGTAGAGAAGTTCCAAGCAACTCAATCCCCAGAAGGTACCTGAGGATCAATAAAGCAGTAATCCCCACCTAGCTGAGGCTGCCGGTGCGTGTTTACAGAGCCATTCCCGGCCGGTGATTTACAGCGGCCTCGCTTCAGAGGAGGTCCTGAGGCTGGAGCTTTGTGGCTCTCGGAAACACGGACAGCTCGCCCTGGGGGACACAGTCTCCCCACACAGCCTCTCTTCCTCCCGTCCTCCTCTCTCCCTTCTGTCCTTTTAAAGAATAACCTTACTGAGATATAACACACATTCCATACAATTCACCGATCGCAAGCGTGCCATGTGATGGTTTTCAGTGTATTCATAGAAATGCGCGACTGTCCTTACAGTCAACTTAAGAATATTCTCCTCGCTTCCCTCAAAACCCCGTACACATGAGAAGTCAGCCCTCTCCCCCAGCCAGGACACCATCATTAGGCAGCCACGAATCTAACTTTCTGTCTCAATGGATTTTCCCATTGTGGACATTTACATGAATGGAATCGTGCAGTATGTGGTCCTTTGCGGCTGCCTTCTCGCAATTAGTGTAAGGCTTTTGCGGTTGACCCATGCTGTAGCAGATGTCGGTATGGCAGCCAAATGTGCCAGTGATCCCGCTCCCAGGCATAAAACCAAGAACAATGAAAATACACGTCCACACACACACCCGTGCCTGAATGTCCACAGCAGCATTCTTCATCGTAGCCCCAAAGTGGAAACCACTTACATATTCAAGTGTTGAAAGAGTACACAGAATGGAATCTGTTTAATGGACTATTATTTGCAAATAAAAAGAATGATGTAGGGTGTCCGGCATGGGTCGACCTTGAAGACTTGCAAAGCAAAAGAAGCCGTTCATAGTCACCACATACCGCACAATTCCATTTCTGTGAAGGGTCCAGAAATGACAAATCCCTACAGACAGAAGGTAGACCAGTAGTTGTCCAGGGCTGGGGGGAGGGGGAGGCAACGCCTGCTCCTGGATACAGAGTTTCCATGCCGGCAGATGTGCTCTGGAACTGCACCGTGGTGTTGGCGGCACAGGCTGGGGACTGCGCAAAAAAAATCACTGAACTCTACGTGTTAGATGGGCGGTTTCATAGTACGTGAATTATACCCCGACAGAGAGCGTGAAGGACTGATGCAGGAGAGGGAGGAAGTGAAGGAGACCGGCGAGGGGCTTGTGTTGTGGGGGAGATGGCAAAGCTCCAGCTCTCTGGGCTCCTGTCTGCTCCACACGGCTTTGGGCTCCAGAACTGGCACAGTGGGAGTCACCCCGAGCTCTCACAGGTGGTAGGAAGGAGAACTGGCTTGAGGCCCCAGAATGGGGGAAAAACACAGTGGGGCAGTGTCTTAGGTCCCCACCCCCGCCAGCCGAAGAAGGAGAACCCAGACCCAGTGTTTCCCATCCCCACCTACCATGGGAGATACCCAGTAGGCTCTTCCCTTCCTGTATGGCATGAGAGTTCCTGTAACACCACATGCTAGAGGGATCAATTGGGAACCCCATTCCCCATAAACAGCCAGGGCAGAGCTCTCTACCCCAGGCTTGAAACGTCGCTCCTCCACTGAGAGGCTTCCTGGACCTGGGGGCTTAGGCAAGGGGCTAGCTTCTTTGTTCCCCTAGGGCTAAGACCCTGTTCTCCCACTAGAGACCCTGAGCGGGGAGAGGAGTCATCATCACAATAAGGGAATCTTGTCACAATAAGCATCTGGCCAGAGAAACCTCTTGTACCCTTGGACGAGAACTCCCCTACCTGCCAGGAGATACAGTGCCCCATCTGGAACCACACCTATCTCCTCAGGTAGCACCAGCAGGGCCCAGTGGGAGCCCCAGAAGCACCAGGTAAACAGGCAGACTGGAACCAAGAGCCCTGACAATTAAACTGTCATTGGAACCATAGGCCACAGAATAGGCCAATAGCTGTGTGCTAAAACTAAACAGGATAACGGCCTGCTAAAATAATAGGTTGAAATAGGACCCAGAGTCTCCTAACATCCACCATCAACACACTTCCATGTGGGCATGATTGAGTCCCATACTGCCTGTGAGCATCTCTGGGAACACAAGGGTTGTGCTTTTTGTTACACATAAAATTTTTCTTTTGTTTTTTTCCAGATTCAAAATTATACATGTGCATTGTAGGAAATCTGGAAAATAGAGACAAAGAAGAAATTGTAAATCACCTGTAATCTTACCACTCAGAAAAAATGCATGTTGCGTGTGTGTGTGTGTATGTGTGTGTGTATTGATATTAACCATACATCCTTTCAATCTCTGTGTCTTTAGATGCAGAAAGGAAGTTTTTCTTTTATAGAAAATACCATTATTCAGGGCACCTGGGTAGCTCAGTCAGTTAAGCATCTGACCCTGATTTTGACTCAGATCATGATCGTGAGATTGAGCCTCATGTCCAACTGTGCACTCAGTGTGGAGTTTGCTTGAGATTCTCCCTCTCCCTCTGCCCCTCCCCCCACTCAAGCACACACTCTCTCAAATAAGTAAATTTAAAAAATCTTAAAAAAATACCATTATTCTATGTATAACATATTTGTAACTTGCCTTTTCCTATAGCATATATTCCTTCTCTAAATTATTAAATGCCTTTCTGTATAATTTCCAGTGGTTGCATGTATTTAGTGACCTTTCTGTGAAGAATGTATATCAGTTACTTCTGGACCATCTACCCTTGGCACAGTATACCATAGGTGCTCAATAAATGTTGGGTGAATGAATTGATAGAGCTCTGTGGCCAGGCTGAGGGCCACAGTGCCTGATGAGTCTCTTCATTGGGCATTTCACATGTTCCAGCCCAGCCCTGTAAAGGAAGAAAGGGCCTGTTTCCAGGCTTATGGAAAATCTTCAGGTACCAGCTGGAGTCATGGCTCCCATGTTGAAGATTCTCTCCTGGGCAAGAGGCCCTTTCACTCCAGTGTTTCCAAACGGAGTGTGACTCAGCCTTGGTACCCCAGGTCTCCCAGAAAGGAGGACCCACTCCTGAGCCACCCAGAGAAGCCCAGCTGCAGTCGCAGACAATTGGCAATTCTGCCTTCCCATCCTGACTCCTGCTTATACCTTCAGGCCATTGTGCCTTTGCTCAGGTTGTGTTTCAATCTGAAACATCCACCCTGCATTTCCCATTGGAAAACCCTAATCTGATGTCAAGACCCACTTCCAGGTACACCTCTTCAGTGGATCTTCTCTGACCCCTTCCGGCACCTCCCCTGTACTCCCCTGTACTCCTTGCACTTGGTGTAAGAAAGCATCAAACAAAAGCCTTGGCCATCTGTTGGGCAAGTGTGTTCTTGGATCTGTTCTACTCATTAGACTACAGATCCCCAGCCCGACTTCAGCCCTCAGTAAATGCTCCTTGGAAGGATTAATTGGTAGGACGGGACTGACCTGCCTCTGCAGAGGGGCAGAAGGCGTCATGTTCTCTAACCACTGGGCCAACCAAACATCTTCTTGGGCAGAGGGCTTCAAACCTGACAGCACCTGACCTTGCAGCTCTAGAGGTAGAGAAACGGCAGCTGCCTGGAGTGGGGCTGGTACTACCCAGGGAACATGTGCCCTTGCTTTGCTGCCTAGGATACCAGAGAGTTGCCAGAGCAGAGAGAAGACAACGATATTTTGGCATGCTTCCTAACCATGGTTTATGAAAGGGAAAGTCATCTTTATTGCATTTATTTAGGGAAGGGGGTTATAAGCACTTCATCTGGTGTTCACTTCAGAGCAGCTGTTTGGTATTACCAAGGAGAAAGACAAGTGACTTGTGCTCCTTGTTCCAAGCCAGAGAATCCAACTCAATAGACACAATGGCGTCTCTTGTGACAGGCAGGGTTCTTGGAGCTGGGCAGTTTTCTCCCAAATCCCTTCAGTCCATGTCCCAAGATCTTTTTTTCTTTTAACCCTAAGGCTTCATTTAGCCAACAGCTATTTCTTGGTGCTGATTCTGGGGTTGGTCCAGGGCTGGACTGGAGGCTGGAGCTCAGAGATGTGTCAGACAGGAGCTGCCATGTTGCAATGGATTTTCCACTATGAGAGAGCACAGGAGAAGAGGTTTAGTTACAAGCAATAGACACTGATTCTGGCTAGCATAAGCAGCAAAAGAATTTGTTGGATGTATATAGAGACACTCCCAGAATTCATAGGAAGGCTGGTGAGCAGACTTGGAGAACTGACTGGAACCAAGGGAAGCTAAATAACAGGAAACATATCAGCCATGGGAGCCATTTTTTTTTTTTTTTTTCCAGATGACACCGGTGGGCCTTTGGCTGTGCGGAATATTTTCTCAAGTGTCCCTGAGTGTTTGGGTCACTCTCTCAAGATTCAGTGTACTAAATGGAAGGAGCAGATTGGCCAAATCCAGGCCATCTACCTGAACTCTAGGTGATAGAAAGCAGGGAGGAATAGCTGGTCTTTTGGATTCCTTAGGGGGTGGCAGGGTGGAGAGACCCTACCCACAGCTAGCATTTCTGTTGAGATTTCTTCCTTTAAAATTGTTCTTACGGTTGTAGAGGAGAGACACTTGGGATCTTCAAAAGTAAGGATGCTGTTCTATTTCTTAAGCTAGATGTGAATTTTAGTAGGACACTATCCAACTCAGTACAGTGGGATAAATAAATACATTACTCCCAGACCTCACTAGAAAGCAAGCCTTAGATGCAAGCTGTGGGAGAGTCTGTCTGTCGCAAATCCCAGATTGTGCAGATAGATGCCTTTTAAAGGTGCTTGCATTTTGAATATTTTATTTTCCAGTGACTTCATTTCAAATTCAAATTTAAAGTTCCCGGTGGTCAAGGTTATCTGTTTTTCTGTGTACTGTTAAGGCAGAGTTTGCTCAAATCTCACAAAGAAATACTTTGACCTGCCATTAACTGGAAGAAACACATTTTTACTCTTGAGAAACCTGAAGTCAAATCTCTGTGGGTTTTCTAGCCAAGTAACAAGGATGTGGAATCCAAAAAGATGGTGGTCCTGAGCTGTCTAGTCATATCTTTCTTTAAATTACTTCTGAACCACAAAGTTACTCTGTGGAGTGGAGAATGATTGCCAAGCTTTTCATGGTGTTCTCATAGCCTTTTCTTTCATAAGTGTTTGGTGAAACAGCTCAAGAGTGCACATCTGATTAATATCAGAAACATTTTCAGTGTCACTCATTATCTTTATTAACTATCACCCATTTCCCCCACCTGGATAACCTAAACTTACAATCTGACGAGTGTCATTAGTTTCAGTCACTGTGGCAAATATTCACTTACTCAACATGTATTTTTGAATACCTACCAAGCTCCATAGCCAAGGGAATGAGGACAAATGAGACCTGATCTTTTCCTAAAGATTATGTTCTGGGGCAGAAGATAGATCAGCAAAAGACAACTAGAATTCAGAGTGGTAAGAGCTCTGAATGGATTAATTACAGAGCACCACAGGGGTATGTGCCAAGGATGTCTCCACTCCGGCCTGGAAAATTGAGACCAGTGGCCCAGGCTGGGGCGATGAGAGTGTAAATAGAGGAGAAAGGAAGCCTGGGACAAAGTATAGGGGGCAGAACTGCTTGGAACCTCAACTGCGTGAATGTGGAGTGGCAGAGATGTGGGAAGAAAAACCACAGGGAGACCCGTTTGGGCTGCCTGATAAAGAGATTCCTGTCTTTAATATAAAAATAGGAAGATGAACCATTTCAGGAATCGGCATGGAAGAGAATAAGTTCAGTTCTTGAAATACTGTGTTTTTTTGTTGCCAGAGGAATGTTTAAGAGAAACTTTCCAATTGAGAGCTTAAATCCTCAGAGTGCTGGGAGGGAGATTTATATTTCAAAGTCATCAGAGTATACATGACCCATGAATGGATGAGTGCATTCAGAGAGACTAGGTCCAGTGAGATGATAGTTATTTTAGGACAGGACCGAAGGCACACCTACTGCTAGCAGATGGGATGGGAAGGAAACATCCTCAAGGGAGGCAGAGAAGGAGTAGTCTGCCAGAGAACAGTCAATATTTTGTCAGAACTTTTAGCTCCCTGGTAAATCTCTATTTACAGAATGTGGTGGCTATTTGATTTGACTCAGAGCTCGTCTAAGCTCAGCTGGGGATGAAAAATGGGGAAGACAAAAAGGAAACCTACTCTCAGGACCGTATTGAACCGATACCAAACTGCTGGCAACATCTCAGCCACCTAAGGCTGTGATTTCATTTAAGGAAAACGAGACCCTGATTGGGAATTTAAAAAGAAATTCTGGCAAACTAGACCACCATAGGGAATTTCGAAAAACTCTGACATATTCCTGGAGATCTAAAAGCCAGCACACATGCACAAAGGCCGAGGCAAGGAGAAGTCACCCGTCCAGTTTACAACAAAAAATTATGAAATGTGCAAAGAAGCAAGAAAATATGCCACATACACAGAAAAAAAGAAAGGAAAAAAGCTGGCAACAGAAAATGTCCTTGAGAGGGCACAGATTTTGTACTTAGTATGCAAAGAATTTAAATCAGTTATTATAAATATGTTCAAATAACGAAAAGAAAGCATGCACAAAGAATTAAAATAAAAGTATGACAGAGCGCCTGGGTGGCTCAGTTGGTTAAGTGACTGCCTTCGGCTCAGGTCATGATCCTGGAGTCCCTGGATCGAGTCCCGCATCGGGCTCCCTGCTCAGCAGGGAGTCTGCTCCCTCTGACCCTCACCCCTCTCATGCTCTCTCTCTCATTCTCTCTCTCAAATAAATAAATAAAATCTTTAAAAATAAAATAAAATAAAAGTATGACAATGATGCCTCACCAAATACAGAATGTCAGTGAAGAGAAAAATTGTATATATACATAAATAGAAGTTTTGAAATTGAAGTGAAAAAGTCACTGGAGGAACTCAAGAACATATTTGAGCTGGAAAAAAAAGAATCAATAAGCTTAAAGATTATCCAGTCTGAGAAGCAGAAAGAACAAATAATGAAGAAAAATGAATAGAACCTCAGAGGTCTGTGGGACACCAGCAAACATACCAACATATGCAAAATAGGAGTCCCAGACAGAGATGAGAAAAGAAAGAGACAGAGAATAATTTAATAAAGTATCTGAAAACTTCTCAAATTTGATGAAAAACATTAATCTACACATCCAAATAGAACAAAATCCAAAAGATCCACTATAGACATATCACAGTCAAATTAATGAAATTCCAAGACAACGAGAAAATATTAAAAACAGTAAAAGAGAAGCAGTTTATTAAGTACAAGGAATACTCAATAATATTAACAGCTGGCTTCTCATCAGAAACCAGAGGTCAGAAAACAATGGGATGACATCTTCAAAGTATTGAAAGAAAAAGCCTATTAAGCAAAAATTCTTTATCTAGCTAAACTCTCCTGCAGATCGAAAGGGAAATTAAAGCATTTCCAGATAAATAAAAACTAAGAATTAGTTGCTAGCACACCTGAAAACAAAAAAATAAAACACAAAACAAAACAAAACCAAAAAACTAACCAGAATTCTTTAGGCTAAAATGAAAGGACACTAGACAATAATTCGAATCCACACAAAGGAAAAAGCAGCAGTAAAAATAACCATGTATTATGAAAGACAATATAAACATGTTTTTGTTTGTAAATCTTTTCTCCTCTGTCTTAAAATACTGCATTAAAATAAATATAAAACTGTATCATATACATATAAAAATATAATTTTATATATAAACATAAAACATATATAAATATAAACTTATATAAACATATAAAATATAATTTTTATGAAAATAATAGCACCAAGGATGAGGTAGGGAATGAAGTAATAGTGGAGCAAAGTTTTATACACTCTTAAAATGCTACTTGCAATCCCAGGCCAATGACTGAGAAAATAACTTGGAAAAGTCTGGAAAAAGAAATAACAAAGGAATTAAAATGCTACACTAGGAACTGTCTATTTAACACCACGAAGATTGAGAAATCAAGCAATAGAGAAACACTAGCAAAAGCTATAGGACATATATAAAAGAAATGGCAAAATAGCAAACAAGAATCTCACATTATAAGCAATTATGTTATTTATAAATGGATTAAATGCCCCAATCAAAAGACAGAGACTGGAAGAATGTATTAAAAATTATCCAACTGTCTAAGAGAGACACATTTTATATTCAAAGACATAAATAAAGAATAGAAAAAGATATACCACACAAAGAGCACACAAAAGAGAACTTTAAGACAAAAATCATCACTAGATACAAAGAAAGACCTTATAATAATATCAGGGTTAATCCATTCAGGAAATATAATGATTGTAAACATTTATGAATGTAACCACAAAGACTCAAAATACGTGATGCAAAAAATGACAGAATTGAAGAGAGAAATAGACAATCAACAATAATATTTGGAGGCTTCAATACCCTAATATCAGTAAAGAATAAAACAACTGGGCAGAAGTTCAACAACAAAATAGAACACTTGAATAACTCTATAAACCAAATAAATGCATCTTGAAAAAAACACTATAAACTATATAAATGCATATGAATTATTCTCCATATGCCAGTCCGCAAAATATGTCTTCATAAATTTAACAGGATTGCAATGATACATTTATTTTCTCCACTTCAAAGGACTGAAATTAGAAATGAACAACAGAAAAAAATTTGAGAAATCCCCAAGTTTGTCTAAATTAACCAACATATTCCTAAATAATCAATAAGTCAAAAAGGAATCACAGGAGAAATTTGAAAAAACAAGTTTGAACAGCTTAAACAACCATCAAGTGATGAATGTAAACAGGTAGTATATCTACTTAAGTTCAAAATCTGCAGGGTAGGCTGGCAGGCTGGAGACACAGGAAGAGCCAGTATTGCAGTTCAAGTCTGAAGGCCTGCTGCAGAATTCCCTCTTGCTTTTAGGGAGGTCAGTTTTTTGTTCTATTAAGGCCTTCAACTAACTGGATGAGGGCAACCCACATTATGGAGCACAATTGTTTTATTCTAAGTCCACCAATTTAAATGTAAATCTCATCCTAAAACACCTAACAGAAACACCAAAACCATAAGAAACAAAGAGAAAATAAATAAAATGATAGAGGATTTAATTGCTAATTTATCAATACTTGCCTTCAATATAAATAGTATAAACCTACCAATCAAAAGAGAGAGATTGGCAGAGTGAATAAAATAACTCAAGTAAATGCTGTTTCTAAGAAATGGACTTAAATTGCAATGACATGCAATCAGAGAAAGACATGTATCATATGACCTCACTGATATGAGGAATTTTTAATCTCAGGAAACAAACTGAGGGTTGCTGGAGTGGGGGGTGGGGTGGGAGGGAAGGGGTGGCTGGGTGATAGACACTGGGGAGGGTATGTGCTATGGTGAGCGCTGTGAATTGTGCAAGACTGTTGAATCTCAGATCTGTACCTCTGAAACAAATAATGCAATATATGTTAAGAAAAAAAAAAAAGAAGAAGATAGCAGGAGGGGAAGAATGAAGGGGGGAAATCAGAGGGGGAGATGAACCATGAGAGAGGATGGACTCTGAGAAACAAACTGAGGGTTCTAGAGGGGAGGGGGGTGGGAGGATGGGTTAGCCTGGTGATGGGTATTAAAGAGGGCACGTTCTGCATGGAGCAGTGGGTGTTATGCGCAAACAATGAATCATGGAACACTACATCTAAGACTAATGATGTATGGTGATTAACATAACAATAAAAAATTAAAAAAAATTGCAATGACATGGGCAGATTGAAAGTTAAATGATAGAAAAATATGCTATGCAAATATTAGTAAAAAAGAGTGACTATGGGGTGCCTGGGTGGCTCAGTCATTAAGCATCTGCCTTCGGCTCAGGTCATGATCTCAGGGTTCTGGGATCGAGCCCCACATTGAGCTCCCTGCTTGGCGGGAAGCCTGCTTCTCCCTCTCCCACTCCCCCTGCTTGTGTTCCCTCTCTCACTGTGCCTCTCTCTGTCAAATAAATAAATAAAATCTTTAAAAAAAAAAGAGTGACTATATTAATTTCTGATAAAGTAGTCTTTAGCACAAAGAAAGTACTAGAGCTAAGATGCATGTTACATGGTGGTAAACATAGCAATCTACTAGAAAGATATAATGAAACTAAATATGTACATACCAAACAATAGAGCCTCAAAATATATAAAGCAAAACTGATAAAGCTGAAAAGAAATAGAGAAATCCAAATGAACAAAATTACAAGATGAACCTTGAGCTAAACCTCACATTTTATACAAAAATTAACTCAAAGTGAATCTGAGTTAAATGTAAAATGTAAAACTAGAAAACTCTTTGAAATAAAACATAGGAGAAAATCTTCAGTATCTAAGAATAGAGGAATAGTTCTTAGATTTGACAACAAAGATGTGACTCATAGGGCGCCTGGGTGGCTCAGTTGGTTGGGCGACTGCCTTCAGCTCAGGTCATGATCCTGGAGTCCCCGGATCGAGTCCCGCATCGGGCTCCCTGCTCGGCGGGGAGTCTGCTTCGTCCTCTGACCCTATCCCCTCTCATGTGTTCTCTCTCTCTGTCAAATAAATAAATAAAATCTTAAAAAAAAAAAAAAAAGATGTGACTCATAAAAGGAGAAATTGACACACTGAGCCACATCCAAAACAAAATCTTTTGCTCTGTGTGGATGAGAAGACAAACTATATACTGGGGAAAAAAATGTTTGCAAACCACATATCTTATAAAGAACTAATATCTAGAAGAAAGCTCTCAAAACCTACCAGTAAAAAGACCACAATCTAATTAGAAAATGGGCAAAGGTTATGAACAGACATTTCACTGAAGACCATATACAGATGACAAATAATCACATGAAAATATGTTCAACATCATTAGATATTAGGGAAATACAAATTAAAACCCATAATGGGATAATCACTATGTATCTATCAGAATGGTGAAAATTAAAAACAGTGATGATGATAACACCATATGCTGGTGAGGTTGTGGAGAAACTGCCTCACTCTTACATTACTTGTAGAAATGTAAAATGTTGTAGGCACTCTGAAAAACATTTTGGCAGTTTCATATAAAATTAACCATACAACTAACGTACAACCCAGCAATTGCATTCTTGGGCATTTATTCAGAGAAGTGGAAACTTATGTGCATTTAAAAACCCGTATCCAAATGTACAAAGTGGCTTTATTCATAATAGTCAAAAACTGGAAGGAGCCCAGATACCCTTCAATGGATGAATGATTAAACAAACTGTGGTTTATCCATACCATGAATATATTACTCAGTAATAAGAAGGAAACAACTATTGACACATGCAATAGCTTGGATGGATCTCAAGAGAATTTGCTGAATGAAAAAAACCAATCTCCAAAAATTGCATACTGTATGATTCCATTTATATAACATGCTTACAATGATAAAATTATAGGGATGGAGAACAAATTGGTGGTCACCCGGAGTTAGAGACAGGCGATGGAGAAGGGAGGTGAATGTGGTCATAAAGATAGAACTGTTCTGTATTTTGACTCTAGTTATGAATAAACAAACCTACATGTGATAAAGTTGTATGAAACTAAACACACACACAAATGAGTAAAAAAAAAAACTAGTGAAACTGAATAAGATTTGGGGCTTGTAGCAATGTCAATATTGTGTTTATGACATTATACTATCGTTTTGCAGAATGCTAGCATTGGGAGAATTTGTATAAACAGTACATGGGACCTTGCTGTATTATTTCTTATCACTGCATGTAAATGTATAGTTAAATCAGTAAAAGTTTATATTAAAAACAACAGCTTCCTTTCCAACCAGGGCCCGGCAGAATGGCACCCACAAAGAAGGGCGGCAAGATGAAGAAGTGCTGTTCTGCCATCGACCAGGTAATGACCAGAGAATACACCACTGACATTCAGAGGCACATTCATGGAGTAAGCTTCAAGAAGCGTGCCCGTCGGGCACTCAAAGAGATCTGGAAATTTGCCATGAAGGAGATGGGAACTCCAGATGTGTGCATTGATACCAGGTTCAACAAATCTGTCTGGGCCAAAGGAATAAGGAATGTTCTAAACTGTATCCATGTGTGGTTGTCCAGAAAACATAACGAGGATGAAGTTTCACCAAACAAGCTCTATACATTGGCTATCTATGTACCTGTCACCACTTTCAAAAATCTACAGGCAGTTAATGTGGATGAGAACTAATCACTGATTGTCAAATACAGGTATAAAACTGCCAAAAACAAACAAGCAAACAAACAAACAAACAACAACAAAAAAGACCAAGGAAAGGTGGAAATTATAGGGGAAGAATCCAGAGAATAATAATTAAAAGATGAGGAAGTCAAGAGGTTCTGATGAAAAGGACAAAATAAAATATATTTCAAGTACATTATTCCAGGAAAAAAAGAAGGTTGTAAGCCATGCTTCCTTCTTCCATTCACTCTGAGCTCAGTCCCACATGCCTCTGCATGGGCCCCCCGCCATGGGCCCCATACTACCCAGAGAAGCACACCCACACCTAGCAACTATCATTTGACTATGGAGCTTTCCAGGGCCCAAGGGCCCCTTACAAAGTTGAGAGAGAAAGTTGCTACCTAGAAATGGGGCCAAACTTAGGGACAATTCATTTCCTATACTTACCAAATTCAGTAACTGATTTCCATTATTACCTTCCATCTTGCTTTTTTAGGATGCCCAGTTTTAGGTGAGTTACCACCAAGGT
Source organism: Mirounga leonina (assembly GCF_011800145.1). Lineage (NCBI taxonomy): Eukaryota > Metazoa > Chordata > Mammalia > Carnivora > Phocidae > Mirounga > Mirounga leonina. Next base: position 16,200,556 of record NW_023270265.1, on the reverse strand, counting down.
TGATCTTCTTCTGGATATTAGGAGTCAAGCCTAGATTTTCAATGAAACAGAATGGTGTTCCTGAGCCTCCTTTCTCTCCAAAGAACTTGGAAGGAGAGCATGATTACCCACCTGCACGATTTGGGATCCTAGTGTCCAAAGTCTGAGTCTTGGGTGTCCATATAGCCTATGACAGTGGCAGGGATCGGGGGTTAGACATGTTCTGATTTTCTGTTCCTTTTGGGAATGACTTTAATAGTGGGGTTGAGTTAGTTCTGTATACTAGTTCCAGACAAGTTAACAGGTAAGGGGTTAGAAGGGGACATGGGAAAGGTTTCCAGGCTTGGGGTAGACAGCATAGTGAAGAGATAAGCTCACAGTTCTGGAATCTGCCCGGCTCAGATGGAGCCTGGACTCTCACTCACAGTGTGACTTGACCTGTGAGATGGGAAGGACAATGCTTGTCATGTATCAGAGCCTGGGTAAGCTTTGGGGGTGGGGGTCGGTGGGTAATTACTTAATAATTCACTTGTGCTCTGTGAAGGAGGACAGGATCAAGGAGGCAGCTGGACCCTAAGGTTAGTTCTGTGGAAAGGCAGCCTCCAGCCGGACTGATAGCGGATGGACACAGGACCCTGGGCTCAGGATGCCCAGGCCTATAAGCATGACTTCCTAAATCACTTGTGGTGACACCCGAATCTGCTGGTAAATGTAGTTTCTTGGGCAAAGCCTTATTTTCAGCATGGCCCACTTGCTCCCATCTCTTTCTGCTCTCCTCCAGTTTCTGGGGCTCAGATGGGAGGCCATTCCTAGCCCCCCAGAATCTTCTGACTTGTCCTTCTTTTACCTTCCCCCAGAGTTGTCCTCCGCGGTGCTTCTTTCACCATCCTCACCCAGTACTCTGCTTCTTTGTACTTCTCCTTCTAGTCTTCCCCCTTTGCCCGCACATGGTCACGGGTTCCCCCTAAGGGAACTTCCCTCATTACAGCAGCTGCTCAGCTAAGGATGCATGTGAAAGCGTTTCCACAAGCCCTCGCGGTGTGTGAGCTCCCACAGTGTGCCGGCAGAGGGCTGGGTGCTGGGGCACCTCTCCCTGATCTCTAATCCCCTGAGGCGTTGTTTCTGTGCCAGGAGTCAGGCCTGGAGGGGGTGTGCCAGGAGGACACGTGAGGTGATAATCAGAGGGGGAAGTCCACATAAAGCAATGCATTGATCCAGCCTGTATCTAAAACACAAAGGAAACACCCTGTGGTTGATTTACAAATACCAACCCAGTGACTCCTATCAGCTGTGGACTGTGCTGGCCTCTGGGAAACGAAAAGTTGTGTTTCTGTCCCTGAAACGCCTGCCATCTGGCAGAGGAGAAACGAGGGGCTTGCAGCTCTGGATTGCTCTGTTCTACTTCCTTCTGAGACAGGAGAGAGGGCTTCTTGTCTTACTTAACTTTCCATGTTTTGGAGAGGAGGACTCAGTACTTGGTGTCTTCTAACACATGATCCTATTTTTGTCATCAAAGATGTCTGCATCCATTATGGACATGGGGAATGTGAATTTTAGAAATATTAAAGTACTTCATCAAGATTACACAGCTAGAGAGTGGTAGGGCTAGGATGTGAATGCAGGTCTTTCTGCTTCCTTTGAGATGGCCCTTTGGTGACAGGTAAGCACATACTGGCTGGGTGGAGGCAGGGAGAAGAGTTGGGGGAGTGGAGGACCATGGGAGCTGCGTGGACGGGAGATGATGTGAATGTGGCTAGGACAACACCAGTGGGGCTGGAGACAGACACAGAAAGTATGAGGGCCAGCCTCCTGCAGAAGCGCACTTGAGCCGGACAGAGCACTAGGCACTGAGGACACAGAGATGAATGGCATCAGTGAGCTCACAGTCCCCTGAGCAAGGGAAATGGGAGCTGATAGCCACTGAACAGCATCACTGACACTCCATGGGGGGAGAAGCCCCAGTACAGACAAGGCAAACTCAGGGAAGTCTGCCTGGAGGAGGTGAGCCTGGGGCTGACTCTTGAAGGAGAAGTCAGGGAGGCAGTGAGGAGAACGAGTGGAAATTGACCGCTAAATGCGCTTTCCAGAAAAAGCAAGAAGGGAGTAAAGAGGAGGAGGATGGGATGCCATCCGTTTTCTAGTTATCTTCTGGAGATCTGCAGGCTCCATCCCTCTCCCCAGCACATGCAGTGTTCCCGAACCTCCCCTAGTCTCTCCTCCCAGGCTCATCCATCAGGCCTGCGCTCTGGCTTCCTTCTCTGGCACTCTGCTTCCTCTCCTCCAGGCGGGTCGGAACCTTCCCCACGAACTTCCTGTGAGGTCAGCGCTGACCAGACCGGGACCAGAGAATCATGGCTGGAGATTTATCTGTCTGATCCAGATATAAGCAAGAGAGGAACAGAGGATATTGTCTGTCAGAATGAAAGACAGAGTCGGCATAAAAACCACAGAAACCTGGGCGAAGGATTTGCTGTTATCAGAGTTACCTGTCACAAGATGTCTGGTAACCGTCACCAGCTCTAGGCTCATTTAGCCAAAAATTGTGACATGCTTGGCCCAGGTGTAGGGAAAACCATAGTTGGACGGGATGCTGTTGTCTGGGACCAAGAGGAAGCTCAGGGCCTCTGTGACCCCGATGAACTAGAGGCTCTCCAGTTAGCAAGGATTTGGGCAGGACTTTTGGGATAAGCTACTTGATGAGAAGTAGCATCCTATGGAAATATGGCTCTTTTTGGTTTTCTTCTGTTTTTTTTTTTTTTCCCCCCAGGCAACTTCCAACAGCTTTATAATAAACAGGCTGTGGCTCCCCAGTAAAGACACATAACAGACGAACAGACCGTGGCCAGACAGCGGCCCAGGCTCAGGTCACGTGGCCCTCAGAGCCTCCTTACAGCTGAGCACGGGGCCTGGTTGAGGCAGGCCCAGGATCGGGGGCAGACACCAGAAGAGTCTGCTGGCTGAAGCCCACCAACAGTTTGTTGATCTGGCTCCATGGCTCCTCCAGGTGGCGTGGGTCTCCTCTGGGGACTGGGTTGCCTTCTTGGGCCACTTGAGTCTGTTGGCGACTGTGTACACGTGTGTCCCCCGAGTCCCCCGACTTGGGCCCGACACCTGGTGTTGCCACCAGCTGTGGTTTTCCTCTACTGTGATCGCTCCTCAGTACTGCAGATCCCATGGGAGAATGGACATTTCACATCCTACCCGCAGGTGCCAACCTGGAAAAGCCTCGGTCAACCGCCTCAGAAAGCATGCTGTGAGGCAGAGGAGACAGATGTCCCAAATCATCACTACACCAATGAGGAAGGGATCTGTGAGCCACAAAGTGAGCTTGATAGGCTAACAGAGGAAGGACCCACCCTTGGTGGGGAGGTAGGGTAGGCTTCATGGAGGAGGTGGTATGTGGGCAGCCCTGGGGGATGGAGGGGATTCTGTGGGTGGTGTTGTGGGAATGGAGACAGTGTGAGTGAAGGAAGTCAGCTGAGCAGGTGCTGAGGCTGCATGTGGGGGTGGACAGAGACATCGCCCCCCAGCAGGAACTTGGGGCTCTGTCACCTCGGGTGTTTGGCCTTACTTAGGGAAGACCCTTCTCGAACACCCAGAGATGTAATCCGAGGCTGGTGTCACAGATGGAGAGGTGGCGGTGATGAGGTCTGGTCTGGGCAGTAGGAGCCAGAAGTGAGAGAGAAACGCTGCCCCTGGCATGTGGGGGTGGGGGTAGGGGTGGGGGGTGGGGATGGTTAGGGACTGATGTGAAGCTGGGATTAGGGGAGAGAAGGGGAAAGAGGGCAAGGGGTGGAGTGCGGGGTCAGTGGCTGGACCCTCTGCCGCAGCTGCCATCGGGGATGACGGAGCACTGTGGGCATCACCCAGCTGGGGGCCACAGGGCCACCCCCTAGGGACCCCTTGCCTTGTTAGCTGCCCAACGGCAGCTCTGCCCTGCCGGAGCTCCACCAGATAAGAACTTGGAGCCTTCTAGAGTTTCTTCTCTCCCTTTTCAATTTCTTCTTTTTAATTTAAAAGACAATGGGATTGGGGCTGAGCAAGAGAAAGCCCGTGACTAGAAAATGATGGACGGCTGGTATCCACCCGGAAGCTCGGAGTCTGGCTGAGGTGGTTCCTTGAAGGTGCGGATGTCTCAGGAGCCAGCCAGGCCTCCCTCGGGCAAGGTGGGAAGAGGTCCCCTTGGAGGGAGAAGGAGGCATGAGCTCCCCTTCCCGCAGAGACAGAGGAATTGGTCAAGAAAACAGGGTTTAGCCTCAGCGACTGGCCAGTACCTCCTGTTCCTGTGGACGCACGGTGTCCTCTGAGGGGCAGGCAGTCTGCTCCCCATGAGCCTCAGTTCCCTGGGTCCTGACCAGTCACCGAGACCTGCAAGGGTGGACCTGATACTATGTGAATATGTCATTATGTCTCAGTTAGTGCAAATAAGCAAGACTGTTTTCCCTGGTAACTTAGGAAATGGTTTCTATCTTAACCAAAAAATCACTTATTACCCCCCAAAATGGAAAGACAGGAATAAGAAGACCTGGGGACAGAGCAAGTGGGTTCACAGTTTACAGGCAGCTTCGAGGGCATCTTCTTAGCCATCGGCTCTTCGGGACTGTGAGAACAGACCCCCAGAATGGTCCCTCCACCGACAGCAACTGCAGTGGGACACCAGCTGGTGAGTAGAGAGCTGGCATCAGACCCGGAACGTGCCCTGAGCCCGGCCTCTCCCTTTGCCCTCCAGCAGCTGTTCTGAGGCCCCTGGCCTCCCCCAGCAGCCACAGGAAATCCTCATCACCAGGCCTGGTCACTCAAAGCGGGAGTCCACTTCGGCCCCGAGGGTGCATGGGGGTCTGAAAGCATACATGGCACCAGGTCCATCACCATTCAAACCATTCTTCACATGTATTTGGGCACCTACTGGAGAGACAAAGGGAGAGTTTTCCCTAAGTGAAAAAAACACACCCAAGAAACAAGGAACAGCCAAGTGATGTCATCCCTGAAATACTCAGTATGTAAGACTAACATCTCTCTTGAGGGGCCATGACAAAGGAGAGAGAACAGGTCTTCCTTGGAGAGGACACTAATCCAAATGGCTAACATTTATCAATGATTTTCTGGGTGCCAAACATTACTCAAGGTGCTTTCCACGACTAACTCCTTTGCTCTAACCGTCCTACGTGTGAGCTCCTAACTTGCTCAAGCTAGAGACCCAGTCTGACTTTCAAACCTTTGTTCTGTATGGGTCCATAAAAGATGCTGATGGTGTATTTAAGGAGAGCTTACCATGGGCAAGGCTGAGCCCCTTACATACGCGGTCATACTGAATCCCTAAAAAATCCTAGGAAAATGTCTCCCCATTTTACAGATGGGGAAACTAAGGCTCAAAGTGTAGAAAGAATTCCAGGGAGGGTGGCATAGATACCCAGTAGATGAGAGCATCAAGTGGATGGTGGTAAGGAGCTGGGGCGGCACGGAGTGGTGACGTGGGTTTGGAGAGACGGTGGGTTTGGAATGTTAGATGGGTGATATGGAACACCTCTTAGGAAAGGGATTCCCTGGGGACTCCCGGGTAGGGAGCTCCCATCCTAGAAACAGAATTTGAAAGCATCACTTCCTCTTCCTTTATTGTTGGTGTTAGACTGGCCAGCTGTCCAGCTCTAGCCTCCTGTAATTTTCCGACATGTCCTTCTCTTTGTAAGACACAAGATTAACATTAAAAGTCGTTGGAGAGCAAGACTTTGCCACAGGACATTCAATACGCATCAGACACGTGTTGCTGAGTTCTCACCGTGAGCCTGACCCCGATGTCCTGGGACCGCTTAGCGCCAACCGTCCAGACAGCTGTGTCCCATTCCTCCCTGGGCTCATGACGACTGCTCTGAGCGGCCTGGGAAAGAAAGGAGCAGCTTCACATGCCTTGGAGTTGTTTATCGGTCATTTTCAAGTTTAAGCCTTAGGCCTAAGTTTTGAGTGGCCAGATGTCTTAAAAAGGTCTACAGACTTCCAAACACAGGTTAAATACGGAGAAACAGAGCAGGAAAAATTCTAGATGTTTGTGCTAGGCAAAGTTGTACATCTGGATATTTAAAAAGCAAGACTTTCAATGGAGCTTTTCGGTTTTCTCGTGGATATTTGGCCTCATGTAGCTGCAAATGTGAATCAAAGTCGGGAAATAATATGTGGATTTGCACGGCAAGTTCAGTGGGCACTGAGCTGGAACTGTCAAAATGAAGGGCCCAAGTGAATGTCTTGGTTTTGCATTATTGCGAGATGATGACAGCACGTGTGTGTTATATTACAGCAATCTGCCGTGGCATTAATAGTTTCAGTGTGTAATAAATGCAGCGGGTCCCCAAGGAAGTCCACACAGAGGTTAACTCCATCCAAATGAGTTATATATAGCTTGCCTCTCACTAAATTCTAGCAAGTCGCCCTCCACTTTCAAATAACACCACAGTTAGAGCACTATTTTGTATAAATTTTGTCCAAGTGATGAGTGTTTCCAGTGCAGGATTTCATGTTACCCTGGATAATATGTCCTGTGATGCTGAGGGTAATTAGGAGTGAATGCGGAGCAAGCCTATCTCTGGGGAGTTCCCTTGGAGATTATTACATCGAAGCTGTGGAATGGATGAGCCTAATCGGGCTGGATTTGGGAGCCAATTGTGGATCATCTCCAAGGCAGAGAGACTATAGAGTGATCCACAGAAGAAAATACACACTGAAGCCCTCAGTGCTCATAGACATGTGGCCATTGGGCTCAATGCCGCTCGCTGAGAATAGGAAGATGAATATATTATAGAACGCGGGGCAGTATGGGAGATGCAAGGCATGTGACAAGTCTGGAGAGGAAAGCTTGGAATTGTATGCTCCACTCTGCCCTGGCCTTGCTCGGCCATCGCATACTCCTGAGAGTCACACCCAAGCACCCCCGCAGCGGGGTCTGTGGGAAACACTGGGAAGACCTCTTCTCGAATGCTCCTCCCTTGTGACCATAGCGTCTGTCTGCTCTGTTTGGACAAGTAAAAAAGATACTTTCTCACCCAATGGGCCTTGTGTTGGAGTTGTTCTTTAAGGTTTCCTGGACTGAGCAGATCTTGAGTGAAATGCAAGTCAGAAAATAAAGTAGTCTGCTCAGTGGGTCATGGTCTCCATGAGGTTGTGTGTGCCATTAGCATGGAACATATGGAGAGAGCATGTTTCTCTGCAGTGTATACTTGAGACCTCCCCCAGCCATCTGCATGCACACATTCACACTCTCACTTCCATCCTGAATTCTTGCTGCAACTTTTGTTCTTTATTTTTTTTAAAGATTTTATTCATTTATTTGAGAGTGAGAGAGAGCGCGAGCATGAGCAGCGGGGAGCGGCAGGCAGAGGGAGAGGGAGAAGCAGACTCCCCATTGAGCAGGGAGCCCGCTCTGGGGCTTCGTCCCAGGACCCTGGGATCATGACCTGAGCCAAAGGCAGATGCTTCAATGACGGAGCCACCCAGGTGCCCGTGCAACTCTTGTACTTGAAGAGAGGAAGTTTATCAAGAGAAAGACCCAGAAATGTAGTCTGTCTCAAAGAGCTTTCAGGGGAAACCAAACTAGCAGGGTATTCTAATGCAAGTCCTGTCAGTACATTGCTGTTGAGGGAGGGCCTAAGGGAGTGTGCCCCTCTTTTGTCCTTCATTTTAAATAGGAAAAGGAGGTTGGATGAAAGTTGAGAAGCCAAGCTCCTCAAGTTTGTTTATGGGAAGGAAGCAGTTTATAGGCGAGATTAATGGGTTGACTCAGAGGAAACGGATTATTTCTATATAGTTAGTACTCTTTTTACCAAAGAAGTAATATACGTACGTGGTAATATTCAAACAATATTAAAGGTATTTAATATCTCATTCCAGATCCTCTAATCACGTTTGCCCAAGGCAGCAATTATTAATAGTTTCTTGTGTATCCTTCCAGAAATTTTTATGTACCAGCAAATACAGAGATGTAAATGCATATGCGTATGTGTGTGTATTTCCATCTCTATTTTTTCTGTACATGGGAACATATTTATGCAATTCTTCTTTGTATTTGTTTTTCTGATTTGGTCAGTCAGTTATACTATACATTGGAGAAGAAAGTGGAACTTAACCCAAAGCCATGGGCTTGTGGTGTGCCCATCCACTAGAAAAGCAAAACGGAGAAGAGCCAGCTTCGCAGCTTTCCCAGTGACCTGGGGTTTCATACAGCTGTAGAGAGCTTGGTTTGACCATAGTATGTGATATAGCAGCTGCTGTTATAAATGCAAATATGGCCTTAATATTGGGTTAATACAATTATGGTGGACAGAGAACGCGATAGTTCAAATGTCACGCTTGAGGAGCACATAGATAAACTGGAACGCATTGCGAGGAGAGCGACCAGAATAGTAAAGGAGACTAAAAATCATGTCCAATGAGTTCTGAGTGACAAACCAACAAATTGCGCCAACCAGCTAACATCCCCACCCCCCAGCTGGATATCCACGGACAAGATGATAAGAGTCTATTTATAATCCTGTTTTGGTCAAGATGTGAGGGGTCTGGAAAGCTACATGAAGGTAGAAGGGAGAGGGGAACATCTTCTATGGGGAATCTTTGTGAAGATTTAGGATCATCAAGAGAGGCCGCTCATGGTGAAGAACAGTCCTTCTGTGGATGGCATCATCAGCCTTGTACAGTGCGGGTCCCATGGCCCTGAAAGTATTCAAGTGAAAGTTGGATAGTCACATGAAAGAAAGGTCATCATGCCATATTGCTCAACACAAAGAAAGAGTCAGAGCGTGCTTTATTGAAAGCTCACCAGGGGTTCCATGGGCCTTATCCTGGTCATCAGGAGAGGCAGTCAGGAGATAATGCACTGTCTGTCTCAGGACAACTTCCAGATGCTCCAGGGTACTAGAGAGCCCACCAGGGAGTGCTTCCCACCTCAAGCCTGTCTGTTTGCATCTAGTCCTCTTCCACTGGGCCGGTCCTTGCAAATCCTACACAGACAGGTGCAGGGGTATGGCAGGTGCTCATCTTCTGACCCTGTGTCCACAGGAGAAAACAGATAGTGGCCGTGCCTCAGGGACTTCTGCAGGAGGCACCTGGAGCGGTAGGACAGATCAGTGTCTCCAGGGAGGGCAGCGCATAGTAGGAGTTCCCATCCTGGGCCTCGGCTTGCTGCTAGCTCCCAGGGCCAGTCTAATGATGTTTCAAGATTGGTCTTGTCCTGGGCCAGCTCGTATTAAGACCAGACTTTGCACGAGAGCCAAGAAAATGTAGATTGGCTTTACCATCTTCCCTTCAATCAATGTTTATCTTCAGGATGTAAGGGAAAAGCCTGGAACATTCTCCTCTTCTCATGCTTTTGGAAAGCATTGGTGTCATTAAACATTCCCAGACTTTCGAAACTCCCAGGTCCTACCCCCGTACATACATCGCGAAGCTCAGGGAGGGGGCACTGTTCTGCCAGGATACAGACAGATTTATCCCTCGGAGCTCAGGGGGATGGGCCAGGCTGCGACCAGCCTCTGCGCAGGGCTCCTCACTTGAACAGGAACTGTCAGGAGGTGTGAATGAAACACAGAGCAGGACTCTGAAAGGCTCCTGGAAATTTATTGAGTATTTCAGACCAGAGAAATCTATAAAATCAGATCCAAAAGCCTGTCTGAGTGAAGCAAGAAAATCAGCCTTCAGAGGCAGCTCACTGGGAACTGTGATTGATTTAAGTGTGCTGGGCAATCTCTGTTAGCCAGTGTTCTTCTCCCTTCTGTGCCCCCTCCCCAAGTCCAGTCCTTCAGGCAGCATAGTGATGGAGGGAGAACACAGATGACCTCTGGGCAGAAGGTCCTTCAGAGTCCATGGCATGGGTAGCAGGATTTGTGGGGTGACCAGCTCCAGTGAAAGTAGAGAGAGCAGGTCAGGGGCTGCAGACCAGGCCTGAGGACTGTTGGCCTCATGTCCTACAGGTCATGATGGCTTTGATGGGGGTGCCCCTCAGACTTGCCTGGAGGGAAAGTGGCCTGGACCCCAGGGGCAAGGGGTTTCTGTAGTGCCCCGTGGATGGACTGGTCACAGGCTCTACACTCACTGGAGGACTAGTTTTTTTTTTTATTCTTATGTTAATCCCCATACATTACATCATTAGTTTTAGATGAAGTGTTCCATGATTCATTGTTTGTGCATAACACCCAGTGCTCCATGCAGAATGTGCCCTCCTCAATACCCACCACCAGGCTAACCCATCCTCCCACCCCCCTCCCCTCCAGAACCCTGTTTGTTTTTCAGAGTCCATCGTCTCTCATGGTTCGTCTACCTGGAGGACTAGTTTTTTATCACTAGTCCCTGAGCTGCAGAAAGATGAGAAGGTCATCATCAAACGTTGGTGGTGCCCCCTGGAGGAAGACATGAGTGCACCCGCATTCACTCTGCTCCTTGCCCTGATGGGGCTTCCTCAGGGCAGGCTCCTTGAGGGTCCTGAAGAAGGAAGCAATAAGCCCAAGAAGACCCGTTGTTCCATAACAAGCTTCCCCAAAACTTGGGCTTAAGACAACAACCACTTTAGAATATCTCATGATGTTGCAAGTTGGAATTTGGTCAGAGCGTAACTGACAATTTTACCTCCCGTGGTGTGGACTGGATTTACTTGGTGGTCATCAGCGGATGGCTAGATTGTCTGAAGGGCTCCAAATGTCTTTACTCACATGCCTGGTGCCTTGAAGGGGACGGAGGGAAGGGTAAGTCCAGTTGGGACCCTCTCCCTCTCCAACAGTGTAGATGGATTTCTCACGTGGTGGTTTAGGTCTCCCGGAGCTGGTGTGTGTCACTTACACCATACTCTGTTGGTCAAAGGGGTCACAGGCTAGCCCACTTCAACGGGAGGGGACAGAGAGCTCCCTTTCCAAAGGAGGGATGTCAGAGAACTTGCGGGCATCCTGAACCTGCTGCACCCACCTTCCCACCGACCCTTTATTTATTCATTCAGGATTTATTGGGTCCTTACAATATATCAGATGCTAAACTGGATGATAAGGGAAAATTATGATAATACTAATATATACCGAGTGTTTATTATATGCCAGGCACTGATCTAAGTACTTTACATATATCGACTCATTTTCATTCTTGCAATAACTATTTTACAGATGAAGAACTCCTCTACAGAGAAGTGAAAAGACTTGCCCAAGTTCCATAGCTGGGAAATGGTAGAATCCAAGTCTGACACCGCTCATCCCAAAGCCTGCACTCTTTCCCACTGTCCTGTAGTGCCTCCAGGATCTAATCTGACACAGGTCCTGCTCCGAGCAGCTCCTGTTTTACGACTGAAGTAGAGCCTTCACCTGACACCATTTCCAGCAGAGAGAGCAGCCTACTGCTGCTGGGCGGGCAGGGAGGGGATTCTCCACCCAGAGTGCTGCTGCTGTGGGCTGCATGGAGGTGGTGTCGATCCACCATTTACTTAATTTTGTTAATCTTTTTTTTTTTTTAAGATTTATTTATTTATTTGAGAGAGAGAGCACAAGTACAGGGGGAGGGGCAGAGGGAAAGGGAGAGATTCTCAAGCATACTCCTTGCTGAGGGGGGTGCCTGACACAGCAAGATCCGAGGACCCTGAGATCATGACCTGAGCTGAAATCAATGGTCAGACACTTAACCGACTGAACTACCCAGGCACCCCTTAACTTCATTAATCTTAACATTCGTATCTTCTTTCTGTCATGCTAAAATTCTCAGTTCCTTGCAACTCCAAAAAAATTACTTACGTGCTTTATCTTACAATTAAAGACATAAAAACCAGTCTCAACAACAATCCCAAAACTATCTCCAACAATATAATCATTGAAAATATTTCTATTTTCCCAGTTTTTATGTGTGCTTATGCCATAAGTCAATAGAGTTAGGTGTATTATATTCTTTCAACTGGGTTTTGTTTTTTAAGGATTTCATATTTTAAATTTAATTGTATTAGAATTCTATAAAAGATTTACAAGGTTAAAAGAAAGCATACTGTGAGAAGTCCAGGTTTATCCCTGTTCCTTCCATCATGTTCTCTTCCTCCCCCAAATGTAACTTTGTCATTATTGTTGTTTTGCTCTGCTTGAGGTTCTTCCCTTTTATTGGTAAGATAGATACAACATAAAATTGATCATTTTAACCATTTTTAAATGCACAGTTCATTGACACTAATTACATAAACCCTGTTTTGCAACCATCACCATGATCCATCTCCAGCAGTCCTTCATCATCCTGCACTGAAAGTATACCTGTTAAGCCTAAATTCCTCATTGCCCCCTCCCCCACATCTGGTAACCATTGTTCTCCTTTTAGTCTCTATGAATTTGACCACTTGATGCCCTTATGTAAGTGGGATTATGCAATATTTGTCTTTTTGTGTGTGGCTTATTTTACTTTGTGGAATGTCTTCAAGTTTCAGGCACGTGAGAGCAGACATAAGGATTTCATTCCTTTTTCCATGCCGAATAATATTTCATTGTAGGAGTATACCACATTTTGTTTATCCATTCATCCACCAATGGACATTTGTATTGTTTCATTCTTCTGCTGTTGTGAATATTAAAATTTCTATTTAAGATAGTTGCAGATTCCCATGTAGTTATAAGAAATCCTGGGTACTCTTTCTTCAGGTTTTTCCAAAGGTAACATCTCGTAAATCAAAACCTGGATCCAGTACAGTTCAATAGACACAATGTTGTACTATAATGTAAAATATATCAGGTAAAATGCAGTATTCTACATACAGTATCACAAACTAGATACTGACATCGATTGAGTCAAGATACTCTCTTGGCCCCACCCCTCCTATATTCTTAATATAACAATTGCCTATCTCCTTTCCATCCCTATAATTTTGTCTGTATTTTGCCTATATTCCTAATATAGGGATCTAATTTTGCCTATATTCCTAATATAGGAATCTCCTAATTTCCTTTCCATCCTTATAATTTTGTCATTTCAAGATATTATATAAATGGAATTCAAATGCATACAACCTTTTGGGATTGACTTCTTTAGTTCAGCATAACAACCTTGAGATTCATTCAAATTGTTGTATGTATCAGTGGTAGTTTTCTGTGTTTGTTTGTTTGTTTGTTTTTTAATTGCTGAGTAGTACTCCATGGCATGGATATACCACTATTTTTTCAACCATTTACTTACCCTAAGGCATCTGGGCATTTCCAGCTTTTTTGGCTGTTATACTGCAATGAAAATCTATATATCAGTTTTGAATGCACATAAATTTCTATTTCTCTGGGATAAATGCCCAAGAGTATGATTTCTGCATTGTATGGTATTGCATGTTTTGTTTTATAAGAAACTAACAACATGTTTTCCAGAAGAACTGTGTAATTTTTTATTCTAGAAGCAACGTATGAGTAGTCCAATTTCTCTGCATTCTCACTGACATATGGTGTTGTCATTATTTTTTATCTCAGCTAATCTGATAGGAGTGTGGTGATATCTCATTGAGATTTTAATTTGCATATTTTAATGGCTAATGATGTTGAATATATTTTCATGTGCTTATTTTCCATCTGTTTATTCTCTTTAGTAAAATGTTCATGTTTTTTTGCTCATCTTCTAATTAGATTTTTTTAATGTTGAATTTTGAGAGTCCAGATATTAGTCCTTTGTCAGATATGTGATTTTCAAATATGTTATTCCATTCTATAGCTTGTCTTTTTATATTCTAAACAGGGTCTTTCACAGAGCAAACTTTTTTTTTTAATTTTTATGAAGACCAGTTTATTAATTATTCCTTTTATGAATTGTGCTTTTGGTGTCAAATCTTTGCCTAGTACTAGATTTTGAATCTTTTCAATTTTGGGGGGAAATGTTATAGCTGTACTTTTTTTTTATTTTAAAAGATTTTATTTATTTATTTGAGAGAGAGAGAGAGAGCACATGAGAGGGGGAGGGTCAGAGGGAGAAGCAGACTCCCTGCTGAGCAGGAAGCCCGATGTGGCACTCGATCCCGGGACTCCAGGATCATGACCAGAGCCGAAGGCAGTCGTTTAACCAACTGAGCCACCCAGGCGCCCTATAGTTGTACATTTTAAATTGAAGTCTGTGATCCATGTTGAGTTAATTTTTTTATAAGGTGTGAGGTTTACATTAAGATTCATTTTTTACCTAGAAATGTCACCCCTTCCAACACTGTTAAAAAGGCTATCTTTTCTCTATGTAATTGCTTTTGCACCTTTGTCAAAAATCAGTTGGGCATATTTGTGTGGACATATTTCTGACTTACCTCTTCTGGTCCATTGATCTATGTACCTGTTTCTCTGTTATTACCAGAGTCTTGATCACTGTCAGCTATATAAGTCTTAAGAGTAAGTAGGTAGGCAGATTCCTCCCACTTTATTCTTCTTTTTCAAAATTATTTCAGCTTTTCTAGTTTCCTTGACTTTCCAAATAAATGCTATGATAAGCTTTCTTATATCTAAAATTCTTGTGTTTTTTTTTTTTTTTTTAAAGATTTTATTTATTTATTTGAGAGAGAGACAATGAGAGAGAACACATGAGAGGGGATAGGGTCAGAGGGCGAAGCAGACTCCCTGCCGAGCAGGGAGCCCGATGGCGGGACTCGATCCAGGGACTCCAGGATCATGACCTGAGCCGAAGGCAGTCGCTTAACCAACTGAGCCACCCAGGCGCCCCTAAAATTCTTGTGGTTTTGATAAGAATGGTTTTATTTTATTTTTTTATTTTTTATTTTTTAAAGTTTTTATTTATTTATTTGAGAACAAGCAAGAGAGTCAGTGAGAGAGAAAGAGAGCGCACGAGCAGGGGGTAGGGCAGAGGGAGAGGGAGAATCAGGCTCCCTGCTGAGCAGGGAGCCCGATGCGGGGCTTAATCCCAGGACTCTGGGATCATGACCTGAGCCAAAGGCAGACGTTTAATGGACTGAGCCACCCAGGTGCCCAAGAATGGTTGTAAAACTATATATCAGTTTGAGGGGGATTGACATTTTTACTATGAAAATCTTTCAGTCCAGGAACATTATATGGCTCTCTATTTACTTAAAACTTTGATTTCTTTCACCAGAGTTTTGTGGTTTTCAGAGTATAAGCTCCTTACATATTTCACTGAATTTATTCCTATGTATTTTTTGAGCAACTATAAGTGATATTGTATTTTTAATTTTGGCATTCACATGTTAACTGGTAGGATATAGAAATACAATTGATTTTTGTATGTTTATCTCATACACTGTGAACTTGCTGAACTCATTTATTAATTCTAGGAATTTTCTTTTTTTAAAAACATTTCATTTAGGTAATCATGATTCTTGTTTATTCTGTTAAAATCAGCATTCCTTTTACTTTCTTCTCTTACTTTCTTTCTATTCCACTAGCCAGAACTTCTATATATGCAACATCCTTGCCTCATCTCCACACTTACAGGGACAGTATTTAGTCTTTCATCATTAATATGAAATTAGCAGTGGGGTTTTTGTAGACACTCTTCATCAACTTGAAGAAGTTTAGTATTCCTAGTTTTTTGAGAACTTTTAGATTAACAAATGCTAGATATTTTCAAATAATTTTTCTACATTAACATAATCATGTGATTTTTTTCTACTTCAGCCTAATGATATGGTAGATCACATTTATTGATTTTTAAAATATTGAACTAACCAGGCATCTTTGATATAAACCTTGTTTGGCTGTGGTGTATAATTTTTCTTCATATATTGCTGGATTTTATTTGCTAATATTTTGTTAATATTTTTTCACATCTATATTAATGAGAGATATTGGTCTGTAATTTTATTTTTTGTATTGTGTGATTTGGGTATCCAGATAATGTCAGCTTCATAAAATAAATTGGCAAGTGTCCTTCATCTAACATTTTTGGAACAAATTGTGTAGAGTTGGTGTCAATTCTTTAGAAATTTGATAGAATCCTCCAGGGAAACCATCTGAGTCTAGAGATTTCTCTTTGGGGGAGTATTAATTATGAATTTAACTTCCTTAATAATTTTAAAGCTATTAAATGATTGATTTCATATTTGATGAGTTGTAGTAGTTCTTCCTTTCCAAGGAGTTGGTATAGTTCATCTATGTTTTTCAGTTCATATATATAGGGTTACTCCTAGCATTTTCACATTACTTTTTTTTTTTTGTATGCAGTGTCAAGTCATATTCCTTGACTAATTCCTAATACTGCTACTTTGTACCATGTGTCTTTTTACTTTGCCAGTCTTATTAGAACTTTGTCAATTTCACTGATCTTTTCAAACAACAAGCGTTTTGAGTTAATGATTTTATTTATTTTGTTTTCTTTTCCTAAAATTTCTATTCTGATCCTTATGATTTGTCCCCTTCTAATTGTTTTTGGCTTATATTTGTCTTGTATTTCTAGATCCTTGAAGTGGAAGCTTAGTTTATTGACTTGAGTTTTTTCCTCTTTCCTAATGTGTTTTAGTGCTATATATTTCCAACACAGTACTGCATCAATAGTGCCCCCTGAATTTTAATAATGTTACATCCTAATTTTCATTCAATTTGACACATTTTTAAAAAAATTTTCCTTGATATTATTTTTGATCCATGCATTATTTTAAAGTGCTTTGTTTAGTTTTCAACTACTTGAAAATGTTCAAAATCTTCTTTTGTTGATTTTTATTTTGATTCCATTGGAGTCAGAGAACAATTGCTATAATTTCAGTTCTTTTAGTTCTTGTTGGTTTTGTTTTATTGCCCAGGTATGGCCTCCCTTGGTCTATGTTCTGTGAATCCTGAAAAAATGTGTATTCTGCTGCTCTTGAGTGAAATGTTTTATACATGTCCAGTATAACCTATTGGTTAATATTATCACCAAGGTTTTCAGTATTCCCTTGATTTTCTGTCTAGCTTTTCTAGCAATTGTGAAAGAGATGTCAAAAACTCCAACTGTAATTGTGGATTTGCATATTTCTCCTTTCAGTTCTATCAGATTTGCTTCACATAACTTGCAGATTTATTGTTTGTTCCATGCATGTTATGATTGTTATATCTTCTAGATGGATTGACCCTTTAACCATTATATGTCTCTTTCCATCTGTAGCAATTTTCTTTGCTAATCTCTGTCTTTTAAATGGTACATTTAGACCACTTAATACAGTTATTGATGTGTTAGGGATTAAACCTACAATTTTGTTTTTTATTTTGTTTATTGTCTTTGTGTGTGTGTGTGTGTCTTTTTTTTCTACCTTCCTGTGGGTTCTTTGAATATTTTTTTTAGAATTTTATTTTGATTTGTTTATAGTGTTTGTGAGTACATATCTTTATATAACTGTTTTAATGGTTGATCTACATAATATATAAATCACAGTCTCCTGGTGTCATATTTACCAATTCAAGTGAAATGTAATTTCTTTATGTTCCTCTACTCATCCCCATTTATACACTTAAAACCATTATCAGGTAGTGCTAAAATTTTTTTTCAACCATCATTCGTAATTTAGGAAACCCAAGAGTATTACAGAATATTACAGTACTATGGTACTATAGAGTATTACTATTTAATTTACCAATCGTTTCTCTTATGCATTCATTTTTCCTTCTTGATGTTCTGAGGTTCCTTCTTCCTTTCTCTTTTGAGACCTTCCTTTAGCCATTCTTTTAGGTTAGGTCTGCTGGTGATAAACCCTTAGTTTTCCTCTGTCTGAGAATATCTTGCTTTCCCCTCATTCCTGAAAGATATTTTCACTGGGTATAGGATTCTGGATTGACAGTTGTTTTCTTTCAGCATTTAAAAAATGTTCCACTTCCTTCTGACCTCCATGGTTTTTGATGAGAAATCCACTGTCACCTGAATTTCTTTTCCCTGTAAGTAATGTAATACTCTTGTTTTTTTTCGTGATATTTTCTTTGTCTTTAGTTTCTAAAAGTTTAACTATGATGTGTCACAGTGTATATTCTGAGGGCTTATCTTGTTTGGGGTTTGCTCTGATTCTTGAATCTATAGATTTATATCTTTTTCTCCCCAAGTTTGGGATGTTTCAGCCACTATTCTCTTGAGTACTTTTGTAGCCCTATCCTTTTTTTCCTCTCCTTCTAGGACTCCAATGACACAAACGTTAGAATTTTTGTTATAGACCCTGAGGCTAGGCTCTATTAATCTTTGTCAGCCTATGTTATTTCTGTTGTAAAGATTGGATAATTTCTATTTGTCCATTCACTGATTCTTGCCTTTGATTCTCCATTCTGCTGTTGAGCCGATTCCATTGAGTTTGTTTGCTTGTTTTTAATTTTGGTTATTGTATTTTTTAGTTAGAAAATATCCATTCTGTTTGGTTTTTCTTTATGTCTTCCGTTTCTTTGCTAAACTTTCTCTTCTTTCATTTGTTTTAAGCACATTCATAATTGTTCATTGAAGCATTTCTGTGATGGCTGATTTAAAAATCTTTTTTAGATAACTCTAATATTTCTGTCATCTCAGTTTTGGCATCTATTGATTAATTTTTTACATTCAGTTTAAGATCTTCCTGGTTTTCAGTATGATGAGTGATTTTTTTATTGAATTCTTGTCAGTTTGCATATTATGTTTTGAGATTTTTGCATCTTATCTAAACCATCTGTTTTAGCTGGCTTTTTCTGATAGTGCTCCACCAAGGAAAGGGAGATTTGTTATGTCATTATGGCCAGATGGATTTAGGAATCCAGTTTTCCCACTTGGCTTCCATTGGTACCCAAGATGGGAGGAGCTTCTCATTACTGCTGGGCAGGGACAGGAGTTCTATCTCCCCACCAAGCCTCCACTGGTACCTCTCTCTCTGGGAATGATAGATATACCTTGTAACTTCTCTCCACGTGGATCCACTGATGTCACAGATAGTGTGACCTCATTATTACTGAGTGGTGGTGAGGGTCCCCACTTTCCTCTCTCACCTCCTCTGTCACCACCCCAGTTAGGAAGGAAAGGTGCCTTATTACTTCATGGTAAAAATGGAAGTCCAGGCTCCACATATGGTGTCCATGACACTGTGCATAGAGAGAGGCTCTATAATTTGGTAGAGATGAAAGTCCTGGATCCCCACTCAGGCTTTTCTGATACTGCATCAACAAGGGTGTTGGGATACCTCCTGACAGAGTGATGAAGCCTAGGATCGTCACTCAGCTTTTGCTGCCATGGAAGTAGGTGGGGTCACTTTTTTTATTTGGAGTGTTTGATTGGAGTAGAGTCATTATTTTTTCTTGCTGGGCTGCTTATTTCATAGTCCTCTGGCTTAGGAGAGTAGGCTTTTGTTTAGTGGTTTTTTGTTTTGTTTTGTCTGTAACCATTGGCACTTCTAGGTAGCTGTCTTCTTCAGCTCCATGTTTGGAAAATAGGGGGAAAAAGAAAACCCACAGAACTAACCAACGAACTTGGGCCTTCGTTCCCAAGGTTCTTTGGTGGTCTTCCTTCTCTCTACTTTATAGTCCATCTAATGTTTGCTCTATATCTACTGTCGAGTATTTTAGTTGTACTTAGCAAGAAGAATAAGAAAAAAGTACATCTACTCCATCTTTCCAAAAGTGGAAGTCTCTTGTACTTGTTTAATATGGAAAATATCTACATACATGTTTATTCCTTTTGTTCATAAGTATATGGTAGCATAATATACATACTTTCTTGCCCATCTTGCTTTGTTTACTTCAAACTGTATCCTGAAGAGCACTCAAGGGAATATGTAGAGTTATTCCTTATTTCTTTTTATTTCTTCAGATTAATCCTTTGTGTGACTGAACTAAAGTTTATTCTACCAGCTCCTTATTGATAGCCATGGGTATTTGTTCCAATCTTTTTTATACTATTATGAAAAATAGTCCCATAATGAATAACTTTGTACCTACACCTACATCTTTTCATATTTTTACCATCTCTGGGATGAATTATCAAAGCATATGTAACTTTGATACCTCTTCATAATATTTTTTTGGTAGTTGAAACTGACATACTGAGGAGGTTTTGGACTTCAGCCTTAATAAAGACACTGCTTGTACCAGCAACTTATTTTCAGTATATTCTCGACCAAGCTAAACTATCCCTCTAGACTCCAGTTTTCTCAAATCTATTGTAATAATAGCAACCCTGTGCGTGTTTTGTGTGTGTGTGTCCCATTAAGTTTTGGACATTGTTTTAATTGCTTTACTTACTTCACAACAGTTCAGTGAAGTCATTATCAAAACTTTCATTTCATAATCAGTGACTTGGAAGGATGTAGGAGAAACTCAAGATTTTCCTTTTATTCCTGCCTTCTGTGTAACAAAGTAAAGAACTACTGCCTATGTTTCCGGGTGTTGCAAGGATCAAATGGGATAATAGCTATAAAGCATTTTTAAAGCATGACTTGTAAAGTACACATCCATTTTTACAATCATTTTACTTTCCTTGGGGAGATTTCATGGAAACCAATGTCTATTTTCATCATGGTATTTAGTAACTTACGTTTAGGACAATTTCTTGTGTGGGTGGTTAAAGTCACTTATTTCACGGTGACTCCATGCCTCACTTCCTTTTTAGAGGTGGTCCTCTCAACACGTTTCATTCCTCTGAGGACATTGTCCCCATTCACTCCGCAAACCCTGTGTCCTGGCAGAAGTTCCTTGTGAGGCACTATCTTCTTAGAGGTTTTCTCACGTCAGTCTGACTTGCATGTGCCTGAGACCCTTCCTCTGCCAACACACACATTTCCAGGGAGCCAGAGCTATATGGGTGAAGTTCAAGGGTGCTCAAGGGAAAGGGAGAGAATATGGACGAGGGCAACAGTGATGACTATCAGACTGATGTGAATTAGGATTGGGAGGGGCTCCCAAGCTCTTGGGGATTTTCTGGTCTTTGCTCATTCTTTAGCAATGGTACATCAAGTACCTATTTGTATCCACTCTCAATCCGACAATGAGGGGAAAAGATTATTGGTATTGGAGATAAAATAAATCTTGTCAAAGCATGATTAAAATCTAATTTTAATATTAACTCTACATTAATTATTTAGAATATAATGATTGTGCTCCAGATGCCATTTTCAAGTGTATGGAAAACAAAAAGCACAACAATTTAAGCAGAAAAATTGTTACAAGTTGACGAGGAAAAAATGGCAAAAGGTTAAACTCAATTAAAACAATCTGCTATTGTTTTCTGTCATTCAGCTAAGCCTTTTATTTTAAAAATGTGAAAAATGAAACCTCCGCAGCATGAGTTTGGCACTCGGTGGCCTGTCCTCCTCATCCTACAACAGGCTTGCAGATGGTCTGCTGAATAAGGGGATGGCTTGTCATACCCTTGCCTTGTGACTTCCCGCCTCCTCATTGGCTCCTTTTCTGCTGAAAGACTTAATTTTCTTGTCGTTGTTGAAAAGATTGTAAAATAAGTAAATTAATTATTTTATTTTTTCTAACTGCAGCCTCTCTGTCCCCCCTTCTTGATTTCCTGGACCTTGCCCATTGGAGGGGTGACTGACTCAGTCTGGGTTGGGTTCAGGGATCTGCAGTTCTAACTCACAGAGATGAAACGCCATGTTTTATTGATAAGTGTTGAACATTTCCTCCTTTTTCCTGTTCCTGCCTTGTTCCCATGACATGCTGATGGAGCAGAAGACACGCAAGATGGTGGCTTTTGTGTAGTTCCAGAAGTTTCCTCAGATGGATGGAAATTTGCATTTTTCTATAAATACATGGTCTATTATTATTTTTAAACAGGCAATGAGTCCCCTGCACAGTCAATTAAGGAGTGATTATATTTTCCTAACATTGTTTACTCCCATATGTATGAAGCAGGATGCCTTGACTGAGCTGTCTATGGCTTTTGTTTTGTTTATCTTTCTTTGGTTCTTACTGTTCATTTTGTTTTTCTTTAACGAGCATAGAACAGATAAGATCTGGGGGAAAATGCCACTTTAAACCTGGAAGTATTTTTCAGATTTTGCCAGATGTGGACAAGATGTGGACACTCAGTTCAAGAGACTGCAGGACGGGTATGGTGGCCTGAAGTTCACATCATGTGGAAGGAACACTGTAAATAAGGAACGGCCTAGGAGGGCAAATGTGAATTTGAAGAGTGCCTTTGCAGGTAGCACTTGGAATTACCTAAAATGTCCCAACGCATATGATCCCTGGTACAGGGAGGCAAGCTGGATGGCGGGTGGACAGTGAATGCTAGACAGGACCTATGGACAGTGAGCCTGGGGAAGTTGGTACTAAGAAGGGCACATACAAAGTCACTTCTTGCACATGAGCTTCCTTCTACTCATGAATCTTGAGCCCAATTTTGTCAAACTCACCAAAAATATTTGCCAAGTTGCTGTAGAGAATACTAGGAATGGAGAATTAGAGGGAGGGCAGGGTCTGCTCCCGGGACTGCTGGAGGAGGTAAGGAGCATACAACTTCAAGGAGGCTGGAGGCGAGGTCTGTTGAGCAGAGATGAGCAGCCCTGAGCCCACTTCAAAGACATCAAGGTGAGAGTCTTAGGGGAACTGAGGTTCTATAAGAACTGGAGGTACCTCAGAGCTCTCAAAATTTGTGGCATCAATGACAATGGCCTAATTTTCACTGACGGGTGGTGAAGGCTGAATGTTCCTGTCACCTATTTTGTCTAATTCTCAGAAACCTCTGTGAGGTGAGTCTTAACTCCATTTTATAGATGGGTAAACTGACAACCAGAGAAGTTGATTGGTTTTTCCCAAAGTCGCTGACCTAGTAAGTGGTAGAGCTCAGATTCAAATCTGTACTTATGAGCAGGGTGAGGTTTTCCTCTCTCCATCAGTCCTTCATAGAGAGAAAAGTGGGAGATAAAAGACACAAAAATAGCAAAGAATGTCCCAATGTAGGTTGAAGAAGCTTTCCATATTGTCAAGGGAAAGGCTCCTTGACTGTAGAGAGCATTTTCTACAGAAGATCTGGAAGACCAAACTCTCTGCATCTAGTTTCACCAAGTAAAAAATTGGAAGAAGTAGACTGTCCAATCCTAGGGGGAGGCAGACACGTACACATATTCTGGGGTTTGTGCTGGGGAGAAATAGGAATGGAAACCACAGAGAAAACATATCTCATGGCTGCCCACAAAGAGCTCTGTGGTCTGATGGGAAGAAGATAGTTTATCATCTGGGGTCTCTGTGTATTTGTGACTGTCCAATAGTGATGCTTTCTCTCTGCTGCCAATGATCTTCAAGGCATTAAGCAGAGATATTTGTGGTGATGTTACCTGGGCTGTTGAATGGCCATTTCTCAGTATTTCTTAGAGCTTAATGGAGCTGAGTGATTTTCTACCATGACCGAATAGCTCCAGCAAAAGCAATGACTTTTAGTGGGAGGGAACTTGGTGGAGAAGACTATGCCCTCTTTCCTGGGGTGGAGTTATACTGAGAGTGCCTGGTTTGGACAGAAAGGTGCAGTTACACTTGACCGTAGGAATTTACATGACAGACTTTTTGAAGGTGATACTGAGTGTGGGGGCCCTAAGCAATGGTGTGTTCTAATTAAGGCTTTGAAAAGATAAGGTTGGGTTGACCCTGTAGAAGGAAGGATGATCCATAAGAAATATGTAGGGCTACAAAGACCTAAGCTTGGCAACCCATGAAAGGCACCAGAACAGGGTAGAGAAAGCTGAGAGAGAGCACATGCCAGGGGAGAAAGGATTTAACCATGCGTTAGAGAAACCTGCAGGGTTGAAGGGACCTGGGCAGAGCTGCAGGCAGGATGGGAAGGCATAGGGGCCTGGAGGGCATGTCTGACTGCTGGCTTTTCTTTAAGTCTTTGGCAGGGTAGACTTACTAAGAAAACACATGCTAAGTTTTTATCCTTGAGCCTGAGAGAGGATGAGAATAAAAAGACTCCCCATTTTGTGAGGCGATTAAAGACCTCTTTACCTAAACCAGTTGGGAGAGAATGGAGTAATGGGTGAGAGAGACAAGAATCCTGCTTGCTGGTGGGAAACGCTTTCAGGCAATCTCCTTGCAAATGTTGGTTGGCTGGAGGGCCCTAAAGACACCTGGTTTCCATATTTTATTTCAGTTAATTTGGTAGAAAAGGAGAACATCACTGCTATTGAAAATCAGAAAGAAAAAATATATATAGTGTAGGGTGTGGGGTGGCTGCAATGACTTCTCCAATTCAAGCCTACCACCTCGACATTGGGCTACAATGGCAAGCACTGGGGCCTGACATGGGATTACTACAAAATTTAGAAGTACCAGTTGGACACAGTCTGTGTGAAAGGGCATCGTGTTTTATCACAGCCCCGTCAGGTTCCTCAACAGTGTGTTGGGTGCAGCTGGAGCCATGAGGACAACATATGTGAGCTAAGCTCAGTCATCTGAGAACTGCCAAAGAAGGTGACTGAGGGCACCACCCCCCCCCCGAGTGCCAATGTCCATAACTGTGCCTGGATAATCTAGAAATGCATCAACTGGGGCCAAAAAGGTGTTTGCACTCCCCTCCCAGGAGATACAAAATGAGCAGGAAGAGGATAAAGACCTCTAGAAAGTAAGGATCCAGCAACATGGAGCCCAATGTGGTATTCACAACCACACAGGCACAAAGCGTTCTATTTTCTTCAGTAGATCTTAGCAGCCCAAGTCTGGGAGCCAGACATATATTCAAAATGAACATAGGACTGCAGAATTGAGAAAGGAGCAGTGATACCTACCACCAGTGTGTGTGCATGTGTGGACATGCATATGTGAGGTGGGGGTCGGGGTGACAATCTCAACATCTGGACAAGAAAATCAGAGAGCTCTAAACAGCCTGCTCCAGATCAGAGCTGACATGGAGTAGAGGAGAAGTCTCTGTACAGTGGGCCTTGGGGCGGCCACCCCTTCTCCCCTAGGCTGGGGGTGAGGAAACAGTGCTTCCCTGGGGGACTCTGTGGCAGCGTCTGCTTCTCCCCTCCTCGTGGCTGCTCTTTGGCAATATGGAGATTAGAGACTGAAACCACGTCCACAAGGTACAAAGGGAGAGCTGATAGTGAACACACAAGGCTTACTTTCCTTCCTGTAGAGGATTCCCTCTGAATTCATCCTCACCTACCACTCAGTGGGAAGAAGCACTAGCCGGCCCTGATCTCCAGGGAGAGGGGATGCTCAGAGAACTTTCTTTCTTATTGAGGGAGGGGACCTGGGACATAAACAAAGAGAAGGACCAGAGAGAACTGATTCCCAGCTGTCCATCCTGGGAGACTCTCCAGAACAAGAGGCAATTTACTGGGCAAAGTGAGACCTCTCAGTTTTGTCTTCTGAGCCTCCCATGAATGTATGGTCTTTCCTCAGTAGGGCTTTCTTTCTGGTAACGTCCATCCCTTAGGGATGCAGGCTTCTCTGATTACGGAGCTGTTGTCTCTGTGCTTCCGCTTGGAATGGGAAAGGAAACGGGAGTAAGCCCTTCCGCGAAGGAGGGAGAGGAGACTCAGCCCTGGGTTTGCGATTTGTTGGGGTCTGGGCTGGTGCGAGCGCCCCCTTCAGGAGCGCGGCCTAAGTCCGGTCCTCTTTCCCGGCAGGCCTGGGCGGTCTGCTGTGCCTGCTGACGGTACCTGGGGACAGGCTGGACCGACCCGCGCTGTTTGCTCCCTCCCACGATGTATTTTTTTCCCCCTTCTTCCCAAGTCAGTGTGAATTTAAACAAATTTTAGACCTTGAAATCAGACTCAGAATAGCCATGATGTGCCTATTTAGAAACGGGGATATTACAGGAAAATGTCATTCTCAACACGGTTTCCAGCCCAGACCGCAATTCTTTCCAGATGCCTACATAGCTTGGCAGAGGCCTCTAGAAGCCCTTCAGATACTCGTCCAAGGTCTGTAAGCTCAGTGGCTGTCAGCGCTGCTGACCTGGGCCACCGCCAGCGTGTGTGCTGGTGTGGGGCCGCCTGGGCCTCCCGCCCGCCCCGGTTCTAACTGAGTTGGCGGGACCCTTCTGCTCAGTTTCCTCACTCGTGACATGACACAGCCGGGCCCAAGGTGTCTGGACCAGCTCTGGGGTCCTGGCCTTCAGGTAACTTGCCCTCTGTTGAGTGTTGTAAACAGCGCTCAGGCTGGACTGTTAAGCAGAGCATGTTTTGTTTTGTTTTGTTTTGTTTTTAAGATTTTATTTATTTATTTGTCAGAGGAGAGCGAGCACAAGCAGGGAGGGCGGCAGGCAGAGGGAGAAGCAGGCTCCCCGCTAAGCAGGGAGCCCGATGCGCGGCTCGATCCCAGGACTCTGGGATCATGACCTGAGCCGAAGGCAGACGCTTAACCGACTGAGCCACCCAGGCGCCCCTGAGCAGAGCATGTCTTATCCAGGATGTGCCCAAGGGGCACCTGCGGTCTTGTTTAAATGCCCCCCTCCAGGCCAGTGTGCAGCACGCAGTGTGGGCTCAGCGCTCCTGGGTGGGTGAGGCGCCCCTCACCGAGGCTCTGTGGGTGTACGCCGAGGCTTACTCTGGAGTGTCTCATGCTCTGTTCACCAGGCCTGTTGCTGATGGAGTGTTTCTTTGTCCTAACCACCTCCCCCACTAATTGTACCAGTGTACTCTAGGGCAAATTCTACTGCCCGGGTGAGCCCCATACAGCTGGCCCTGTGGTTCATGCAGGCCTGGGTTCCCTGGGCACAGAGCATTCAGTCTGGCCCCCGGCGACCTTGCCAGTCTCTGTTGGTGCTGACGGGTGTGCCATGTTTGGGAAAGGCTGGCTACAGCATGCCTAGAACTAAAAGCGTGGCCAAGCCTCCTTAGAGAGTTGATGCAACCCAGAACCATGACATTCCTGGACCAGCTCCGGGCTACGTGAGGTTGGTCTGGCATACTCCCCACAGGCACAATTCGAGTGGGACCTGTCCGTGGACTCTGGGAGAAGCTGTACCACATCTGAGCCATAACTCAGGGTTCTACCATCCCAGGAACCCTTCCTCTTCAAAACACATGCTCAGAACAAGGACAAAACAATTCAGAAGGGACATGATCCTTATTCCTCCATAAACATTTATTCCTGTCAGAACCCAACTGCCTCATCAAAGAGAAACCACTGATAGTTACATTAACCATACCCAAATCTTCAATTACCGATTATTAGGGGCCCAGCACCCAGTCACTTTCTGGCCCTAGAAAATGATATTAGAATAGCCAAGTAAATATGCCTCCAGATTCCCCTCACAGGACTTTAGGTTTTCCATTTATTTCAAATATCCAAGGCAGCCGAGTTTATGGCCAGAGGTATGGGCAGTGGACCTCAGGAGGGACTCACACTGAGCCAGGTTAGCCATGATGCTGCGCTGCTCAGCTAGGAGGCCCCCAGCCCCTGTCTGGGGACCAATTCTGCCTAGTGCTAGGGAAGGACAGTGGCCAGGGGTGACTGACCCTGGCCGAGAAGGTAAAATTCAGGCTCAGGGAGCCAAGCACAGTGATTTGAATTGAGAGTATCAGATGGCACAGAAGCCCATGGGGATGCAACTTTAACAGCATGTGATCTAGTAGATGAACCCCCAAATTTCAGTACCTGAACACAAAATTCATTTCTTGTTCATATAAAGTCCGAAATGTGGGCATTTGGCTCACACCTTCAGGGGACCATTCGGGGACTCAGTCTCCTTTGATCTTGTGCACTCCTCTTGCCCCCTACCCCCATTCAACACCTGGTTTCCAAGGACATCACCTTAGTCTGTAGCAAGCCAGCAGAAGGAAGAGCTTTGGGAGGGCACATGAGGGGGTCTTCGTGTGCCAATGTGGAGATGATGCTTGCATTTCATCAGCCAGAACCATCTCGTGACTACAGAAATACAGTATAGTTGTGGACTCAGGGAGAAGAGCAACTGGGTGTGAGGACGCGGTCTGAGTAGAAACCGAGAGTAGGCTGTGAATTTGGTCACGAGGACGTCATTGGTCACTGGTGATTTTGGTGGGCAGAACTTCTAGGGACTGGTGGCTCAAAGCTGATGGTGGTGGGCTGAATGGAGAGGAAGGGGATGATGACTGTCGTCTAGGCGGCAAGACTGATAAGTACAGGACAGGTGGATCCTGTCTGCAGTCAGGAGGCGAGGACATTGCAGGGGAGGCCCTGACCTGGGCCAGCCTCAATGCACAGAACCTTGGTGCAGTGGAGGGTGCAGGTCGGAGTGAGTGAGGTCTTTCAGCTCCCACAGCTGGACGGAGTTCACTGTGCTCTTGCAACTCATCCTCCATGAGGGTATGTGAGGAATCTAGGACTTGTTTGGGTTTGTCTTTAACAAGCCTACCTCAATTTCTGCTATGAAGATGGCAATGAGCTCTAGGCAAGGTTTCTGAGTGCTCTCTGCATTGAGAAATGCAGTGAACAAAGGTTAAGGAGCACTGCCAAGTGGTACAGCCTCCTCCTGGAAGGAGGCAGGTGGGAAGGAGAGCCAACTCTGAAGGTCTTTGCCCATGTTATAGTCACTTGGATGGCCTGACACAGATGGAAAGTATCAGGCCAGTGCTGGAACTGAGGTGAGAACAGGTGAATTCACAAGAATATCAAGGCCCGAGACTCCCTGCTCTGGATTTTGTAGCAAATGGGAGCTCCTGCTTTTGAAGTCACCCTCTTGTGAATCTGGGTTCAATCTTCATGGAGACACTATGAGGACAATGTAGTGTCAGGTTAATGGATCTCAGGGTTGGAAGGAAGTGACCTTGAAAACCTTTACTACCCTTCCTCCTCTGCATTCACATATTCAGAGGTTGCCGTTCCTCACTTCTTGTCCAGCTCCTGCTCAATCCCTCTACAGAAACGGACTTAGTGCCCTCCCGAAAGAACCACTAAAAGACAGGAAGTGGAGTTACTGTGTATCTTATCTTGGGAGTTGCACAATGAAGTGATGAGAATCCTTTGAAATATCAAAGACAGTTACTTTAGGATCACCTTATCACAAACTCAATAAACTTAAATATTGACTGAAGGGATTTTCATGCGAAGCTACTCTCATAGTACTCTGGAATATTATATTACAATGGACCATGGATTCCACCATTTACCAAATGCACACACCACCCAACAGGGTCCTAGGCTACACCAGCTGGTGTACCAGTAAATAAGGAACATCCCTTCCTGAGGGGCTCACTCATCCCAGGGGGACGTTGATATGTACCCAAATGATTATAAAAATAATAGAGCACAAGGAAGGAAGGACTTTCCTATGGCAAAGTCAGGAGGACTGACTATCTGGTGTGACGGAGAACCGTGAACACCGCCGTGCTGGAACATAGGGGTTCTGGACGTTATACCTGGTCTCTCGCAAGTGGATGTTACATTCGGTCTGGATTGTTTTCCCACAGAGGGGAGAAATCCGATGCCCACAGAGGACAAGGCTCTTGCCTGCCATCAGATCAGTAGGCGGCACACCAGAACTCCAACCCAGCTCCGCCACGCCCACTGGGCTTTCCCGCCCTTTCAGTTACCCGCACTACCAAGACCTGACCCGTCCACACTCAAGCACCTCAAGGAAGGACGGTGGCCTTAGGAACTTTACATCCCATCCTTGCCCAGGGCAGCAGTGACTCCTCACAACCACTGGTAAGGAGCATGTCCTCCAGCACCACATGTGTTCAGTGTTTAATCATGGCAACACCCCTAAGAGCAGATACAACATAAGGAGAAGGAGTGCAAGTGCTCGAGTCCTGCTGGTTGGTTAATCTGGAGCTGAGATGGCACCTCAGGCTGTCTCGCACCTGAGCCTCCACCTTTTTTCCCCTTAAATGCACAGCTGGCCAGGCATGGGGCCCCCCTCAGGGCTTCCCCGCCTGTCATTGCTCACGCCAGCCATGACTGAGTCCTCCCCGCTCCATATCTGTTCCACAACTGCCTCCCTCAACCCTGTGGCAGATTGATTGTTTCTACTCTTTTTTTATAGGATGTCAGGTCACATTGTGAGGGCCCTCAAACTAAAGAGCATAGAATTTGCATGTAGGGAGTAAAATTAGATTTTAAGGACTATTATCCTAGGGGTGACATGAAGGACGCATTCAAGGGGCATGAGGGTCAGCGAGGAGGCGGCTGCTTTTTCTGGGAGAGGAAACACGGGGAAGGTCGGTTCCAGGGTGGACTCCAGCCTTTGAGGCCCAGCGTGGGGCGGGTTTGAACACCCCCCTTCCTCTGCAGGAAAAAAACTGTTTTTAGCAATAATCGTGTGATAATTAGTGATACTCATTCTTTTCTTACTCTAGTCTTTAGTTTTCAAACAATTTAAAATTTAAAAATAATATCTGTCCATTTTAAATACGTTTTTCAAATGGAATAAAATACTTGATGAACTAAAATTTGCACTTGTCAAACAAAAATGTTAAGCCTCGCACTTCATACTCCTGCTTCATTGTTTTAAATTTTACGAACAAGTAAACATTCCCAGTGACCACATCAAGGACACAAATGACAGAAATGAAATAGCTCAAGTTCTGTTTCCTCTGGCCTAACATCACTGGGCTATCATCATGTGCTTTGAACCTATCATTTAGGTTCAGGAATATGTATTGAAACGACGTTTGAGAAACAGACAGGAAGTCAGTTCAGATGGTTTTAAATTGTTACAAGCCTTCTCTTGAAATGGACCCATGTGGCCAACCAAGTCTAGCTGGTCAAAGACCAACTGTGTAATTGGAAGTTTCCAAACTAAGTTCCATAGAAAATATGATGGCTATAAAAACATATGTAATAAAATTGCTATTTTGAAGCCTGCAAATATATTGTTAAAATCAAAAGTGACTGCCCCAATTTTTTAGAACATAAACTAATGAAAGATTTTGTGGGGAAAGGAGTGTTTTATCACTGACCTCTAGAATTGCTGGTGACTTTAAGCTTCTTTTATTCTTTTTTTTTTTTAAAGGTTTTATTTATTTATTTGACAGAGAGAGACACAGCAAGACAGGGAACGCAAGCAGGGGGAGTGGGAGAGGGAGAAGCAGGCTTCCCACGGAGCAGGGAGCCCGATGCTGGGCTTGATCTCAGGACCCCGGGATCATGACTTGAGCCGAAGGCAAATGCTTAATGACTGAGCCACCCAGGCGCCCCTAAGCTTCTTTTATTCTTGTTTTTAAATTCATCAGGCTGTCCTATAGCCTGCATTAGGCCGACCACTTCCACCACTGGGCTTGAGGGTAGGGGTGCAGAGGGAGTGGGATGGTTTGGGGAGCCATTTGGGGGCTAGATTGTACAGGATTTGGTTATGACTGAGAGTGGGCAATGATAGAGGGGGAAGAAAGGAAACGTAACTCTTGTTGAATGTGGACCACTTGCCAAGAACTACCTGGATGTGTTCAACCGTCTCAGGATAACTTCAAGCTCTCTGTGGTGAGGCCATCCCTCGGGACCATCCCTGAAAGGGAAGGACCAGATCTGCAAGGGAAGGCAGGACTGCTGAGCACAGGAGTCCTCGTGCATCCTCAAGGCACCTCACATTCACAGGCTGGAACTCAGAGAAGGTGGGGCATGCCACAGACTTGGGGGGCAGGGTGCAGAGCCAGGAGGGTACCCACAGGAGTGGCTCAGGAGAGGAAGCTAGGGCCAGGGCCTGGGAGCTCCTTCTCCCATCACTTCCTCGTCCTTGAACTCTTCCGGACACAGAGATTGGAAGATACATTAGAGAACATTCTGATTTCTCCCTTCCTTCAGAGTAAGACCTGAAGATACTTTACCTTCAAAGAGAAAGTTTTAAAAGCACCATTCAAGAAAATCCTATCCATCAAGATGAAATTTGGGATTCTTAAGACAAAAAGAAGGTAACTCTTCTTCCTCCAGTGCATGTAGGGAGTCTCCCCGACCTCATTATTTCTGCTGTTGACATGTTAACCCCTCTCTGTTATCTGCCAACACCACCCATCTGAGCCTCTAGGCCAAGTGGACCTACTGGAGAATACTGGTTGCATAAGAAAGCAGGGACTTCGAGTTACAATGTCTCCCCTGGCGGGCAGGTAGCTGGGAGTGCAGATCCCCTCTTTGATCTTGATCCCCTCCTTGTCAGAATGCAATAAAGAAGGTTAAAAAAAAAAACAAAGACAATCAAGTGATCTGAAAAATCCTCGAAGACAAAGAGCACTTGTCAGGCTGCTGGAAGCTCAGCTGGTGAGAGGTTTTCATCTTGGGGACATGTTAAAATCACCTAGCCAGTGACAACCAAAACAACAAACAAAAACATGCAGCCTGGGGCCCACTCCAGACCAATGAGGCCAGAGTTTCTGGAAGTAGGGTCCAGGCATAAGAATTGTTTACCTATAAATGCTGGGAAGTGACTAATGTGTAGCTGGTGCTGCTCAGGGAGACACCTGTAAAATGCAGAAGAGTCAGGAAACCTAGCTTGGGTTGTGGTTGCTTCAGTGCCTATGGACCTTCAATGGCTTCTCATTGTTTTGAGAATAAATTCAAGCTTTTTACCAGGCCCGGTGCATATTACCTGTGCAGCCCCAGTTGTATTCACCCCTGTGTATCTTGTCTTTTTACCTTTGTTTATGATGTTGTCTCTTATCTTGGTAAAGATTAGCATAATTAGACTTATCTATCTTTCTTGTTATTGCTACTGGATTTTGAATTGTACGTAGTTAGAAATGTTCTCTCCACTTAAAAGTGACAAAGTGATTTACCTATGCTTTTTTTTAGTACTTGTATCATGGCTTTACCTCTCCCAAGCCCTAACCATTCACACTCTTTCCATTTCCTCAATTCCCATGCACTCCTCGTATCAAGTCGGTCAGGTTTCCTGGCTTCCCCTGCCCAGCCCCCATGCCTGCCTTAGGGGGTCTCTCCACCATGCCCCACCTGCCACTATCACTCCATTACTACTCTGTTTTATTTCCAGTTTATTTTTTTCTCCTCCTCCTCCTTAAAGGCAGGATTCCACTTTGCATCTCTGAATCCCTGGTGCCTCATGTTATATTTAGTTTATAGTAGGTGTTCAGTGAAAGCTGTTGAATGCAGATACATGAGTGGCGGTTATTTATTTGTTGAAAAGTCCTAAGAGCTTGCAACAGTTTCTTTAGTGCTATTCCAAGCATGATGGCTTCTATTCCTGCTTCTGCCAGGAAATAGGCATTTTACCCTCAACCTTGAACATTTAACTCCTCTCCGTTCATGCCTAAGGATCCTTGGATGTAGAATGAAGTCACTGGGCTAAGTCATGTTTTGGAGTCCTAAAAATCTGCTCTTCTGGGCTCCCTGTCAAATGATCTCAACTCTGTCCATCCACAAAGTGCATTTCAGCTAATTTCTGTGGGAGGAAATAACCTGACCTTCTTGTCTGCATCTTTGAACGATTTTTCTGAATGACTCGAGACAATAAGAACATCTGCCTGGAGTAAGCGAGGCTTGGGCAAAAAGAAGCCGTGCATGCGTTTCCAGTTATTTGTGACTTGATTGTCTTCAGCAGCAAGGCTTTTGTTCTGCTGCCTGGTACGCACAGCTGGTAGAAACACAGTGTAAGCACATGCACTGGCATCTGTAGAATGTAGATTCCATTTGCAAATCACCGAATCGGACATCCTGGCTCATGCCCCGAAGAAAAAATTTTAACTTTGTCAAGCTTGGTCTGCAGCGCTTCAAGGCATAAAAGAAAGGGGTGCCAGCCAGCCCAGCACTCTGGGGCCTCTGCCCGGGGATGCAGGTTACTCGCGCCAAGATGCGGGGAGCAGGGGAGTGTGGTCCAGCTCCCAGAGGGGCCTTGCCGCTGCCACAAGGGTAGTGAGCTCCACTCCCCTTCAGACGTGAGTCATTCTCTATCTTGGGAGGTTCGCAGACCCTGAGACCTAAGGATTTCCAGGAAGACATTGATCAATTTCACTTGCCCCATTCAGTCGATGAATGAGTTTACTATGATCTGTGGACTTACTACGTGTGAGGTTATTTCGGAAGTGGGGATACAATGGTGGACAGATAGACTTGGAAGCTTTAGAACAGTGCTTCTCAAAATTGGCTACACATAGGAATCACCTGAGGGAGCTTTTAAATATTCCAATGCCCAGGCTACTCATGGGACCACTTAAACCAGAAAAAAAATCTGGTGGCAGGACAAGACATTGCTATTTTTTAAAGCTCTCCAGGTGATTCCTACGTGTAGCCAAGGCTGAGACTCTTGGCTTTAGGATTTACAGTCTAGAGGACAAAGAGATGTGTGAACTGAAATGGGATAGCACCTTTGCCAGGATGTATAGGGTGCTGGTAGCACATGGTGACACGAGGGACTCAAATGTGGCAGGCAGAAAAGACAGCTGGGTGGAGATCCGAGAGGGAAGTAGGAGTTACAGAGATGAAATATGTGATTAGGGAGTGAGAGATGGGTTTAGAGGTGTAAGGACAAGGGTGAGGCAGGGGGAGATGCATAGGAGGAGGCATATGGAAGGAAACATTTCCTAGAGTAGTGACAAAGGCAAGGTGACACCCCCAGTTAATTTAGAGAAAAACAGTTGGAAAGGAAAATTTGTGGAAGAAGAGGAGTTCCGTTACTAACATCATAAACTTGAAATGTTTGTCTTTTCAGATGGGAATATCCGATTGACTACTGGATTCACCTAGTCTGAGGAAAGAGGGGATAAGCCTGGGAAGAAGGAATAGAACTAAGTTAAGCAGATACCTTTGGTTGCCCACCCCATATCCACCCCCCCTTCTTCCTTGATTTTGGAGTCCTTGTTTTGTGTGACCATGTTCTCATGGGAGGAGATTGAATCTCAGCTCAGGGCCGAATCCTGAATACTCAGCCAATTATTACAGATTCATTCTTTCTGCTACTGACTAATTTTTAGTTAACATTTTATTTTGAGATAATTATAGATCCACATGCAGTTGTAAGAAATAATACAGGAAGAAGCTGTATATTCTTCACCCAATTTCCTCCAATCATTCACATCTTGCAAAATCATAGTGTGATATCAAAATTATGATTTTAACATTGACACAATACACCAGTCCTACTCAGATTGCTATTTTACTTGTACCCATGTGTGTCTGGGGAGGGAGTATTTAGTTCAATGCAATTTTATCACAGATGTAGGTTCCTGTATCCACCATGACAGTCAAGATCCAAAATAGTCCAATTGGAGACAGACATCTTTTGAATTACTCATTTATAACTACACCCATTCTCTCTTGTCCCCAGCACCAACTGATCTTAACCCCTGGCAACCACTCATCTGTTCTACATCTGTAGAATTTTGTCACTTCAAGAATGTTGAATGAATGGAATCATACAGTATGTAATGTTTTGTGACTGTGTTTCGTTTCACTCTGCATAATTCCCTTGAGCTTCACCCAAGCTGTTATATATGAATAGTTCTTTTCCTTGCTGAAGAGTTTTCCATGGTGTGATGGTTACCTTTCTGTGTCAACTTGACTAGGCCATGGGGCACCCAAATATTTGGTCAAACTTTATTCAGGGTGTGTCTGTGAGGGTGTTTTTAGATGAGATTAACATTAAAATTGGTAGACTGAGTAAAGCAGACTGCCCTCCACAGTGTGGGTGGGCCCCATCCAATCAATTGAAAATCTGAATAGAATGAAAAGCCTGACACTTCCCCATGTAAGAGGGCAATCCTTCTGTCTGATGGTCTTCAAACTGGGACAATGGCTTTTTTCCTGCTTTTGGACTTAAACAGAGAAACATCAGCTCTTCCTGGGTCTAGAGACTGCTGATTTTTGAACTGGGACTGCAACATCAGATCCCCTGAGTTTGAGGCCTTCGGACTTGGAGCTCAACCATCAGCTCTCCTGGGTTTCCAGCTTGCCCAAAGTCCCTACAGATCTTGGGACTTGTCAACCTCCATAATCACATGGGCCAATTCCTTAGAATAATTTCTCTCTCTTTCTTTTCATGTACATATTATATAACATGTATTATTATATATCATATATTACTATATATATTATAAATATATATATATACTATATGTTATATATATTATCGTATTGTATTGTATTATTGTATATTATTGTCTATATACTATTATTTCTCTGGAGACCCCTGCCTAATACACACAATACGGGTGTACTGCGATTTGTTTGACCATTCACCCATTGAAGGGGGTCATCTGGGCTGTTTCCAACTTTTGGCTATTATGAAAAAAGCTGCTATGAACACTCATGTGTAGGTTTTCTCATGCACTTAGCTTTTCATTTTTCTGGGATAAATGTTCAAGGGTTCAATTGCTGGGTTGTATGATAGTTGCATGTTTAGTTTTGTAAGAAACTTTCATACTTCTTTCCCGAGTGGCTGTGTGTTCTACATTCCTGCCAACAAGGAAAGAGTGAACTAGTTTCTCTATGCTCTTACCAGCATTAGGTAACATCGTTACTTTTTATTTTACCATTATGATAGGTATGTCGTCACATCTCATTTCTGTTTTTATTTGCATTTTCCTCATGGCTACCGAAGTTGAACATCTTTTCATTTTGTGTCGATTTCTAGGGCTTATAGTTGTATTTGGCAGGGAAAAGCAGAGAGAGACCAGCCTACCCCATCCTTTAAGCAGGGCAATAACAAGGTTAGATTTGAATTTTGGAAATGAGAGGCAATGGTCGGGAGTCAGTTGGGTCTGCATTCTACACCAGCCTTTCTGCTCACTCAGTGTCACCCAGGCTATTGTGGAAACCACTCTAAGAGCGTTTCTTATCTGTAAAATAGGGAGAACAGGACTGTCTACCTTATAGGATCTTTGTGGGGAATAAATGAGATCATAGGTCTAAAGTGCTCACTGCAGTGCTTGACACAACAGTTATTGTTAACACAATCATGATTCCAGAAAGATGTGGGCAGGAAAGATTGGAGCAGGATAAGATTTAGAACAGAAAAACTACTAGGAAAATTTCTAATCATCCAAGCAGAAATGATGAATGCCTGAATCGGGCCAATGATGGCAGGAAATTTCCTCCCTTAAAGGTCATATGCCAAGAATACTGGTTTGGTCAAATCACATTTGCAGGATTCTTAAGCAATCAAGAGCTCTGAGCACACATTCCTCCCTTGTAAAAAAGCACAGCACTTGGGACAAATGCTCAGGAAATGCCTGATTGCTTACTATTTTATGACAAGCCTCTCTAGGATCTCTGTGGGGGTGGCTGAGCTGGAATCCAGAATTGAGACCTCCGTGAGGCCTTCTTGAAACTACAGCCGCAGAAGTGGCCACACCGTGAGGCCACGGTTGTCCCAGATGGGACAGGAGAACTTGCTGTTGAAAGTCAGCCCTTGCTCCCCTCTCCTGCTGGGTGGAGCTGCCCCCGGGGCTGCCGGGCAAGGGGCGGACCCTTCCCAGAGGAGGACTGCAGACAGGACAGGATGGCCTCACAATGGCAGTTGTGTTACTTTCAGAGAAATCAGCTTCTTTGAGAACTTTCATTGCACTTCTGAGATCTCTCTGCTGAATCGCTTCCTGTCCCTGAAGGTCCCCTCAGCGCAATCTAGTACATTTAATTGGAGCCATGGCCCACCTTCACATGCCACTCATTAGCTGTGTGACCTGGAGCAAGTCCCATCATCTCTCTGAACATTAACTTTTCATCTTTAAGTCGGGAATACTATGTCAATGAAATCACGTAGTATATGATCTTACTATACTGGCCTTTCTGCCATGGTGGTTACATGATTCCACACAGGTGACAAATTGCCACAGGACTATACAAGCACACTTTAGGCTAATGTCAGTTGTCAGTTTCCTAGTTTTGATATTGTCCTGTAGT
Organism: Mirounga leonina; assembly: GCF_011800145.1. NCBI lineage: Eukaryota > Metazoa > Chordata > Mammalia > Carnivora > Phocidae > Mirounga > Mirounga leonina. The sequence continues at coordinate 16,162,982 of NW_023270265.1, read as the reverse complement.
TACATAAGATGTAACCAGTAGGGGAAACTGGGTGAAGGGTACAGGGGACCTCTCTGTACTATCCTTGAAACTTCTTGTGACTCTATAATTATCTCAAAATAAAAGCTTAAATTTTTTTTTAAAGCGATGGCATTCCCTTAATAATTGATGTGAGGATTAGATGTGATAACAGATGTGAAATGCCTTTGTAAGCTGAAAGGCAGTACGTACTCCGTGTGTATATTGGCTCTCTCCCTCCTTCTACGTGTGGGGGTGTGTGTGTGCTCACACGCACGTGTACATGGGTAAATGAATGCTCTCAGAAGTCGGACAGTTGAAGGAACACCTGCTCTGGTTCATCTTTGCTGGAGAAACTTGCTCTCCAGTTTGGTAAAGAGAAAAGGAATAGAGTAGAGCAGGTGTGGATCCTGCACCCAAAGTAACTTTACCGACGCAGTGAGTCCCCAAAGATTTGGATACAGTGACATTTTCTTTTCCAAAGCATGTAGGTGGTGTGGTAGCCATAGACCTTTGGGGCAGCAGGAAGAATATGGATTTTGGAGTAGATCTGAATTCAAATCCGTATTCTATCACATTCTAGCTATCTGTCTTGGGACAAAGCACTTAGGGCCCCTCAGTTTCCTCCTCAGTGTGGGGACCACATGCATGATCGAGAATACCATGTCTAGCATAGCACCTGACACAGAGTAATAATTGTCCATTTCCTTGGTGCTCCACTGGCTTCTTCCTTTAGCATATGAGGTGGCCAGGAGGGTTACAAATGTACAGAGCAACTGTGCTCTCCAGGGAGAAACATTTGGCCTGAGCTCCAGGAGTGTCTTTTAATTCCTGGAGATCACTGGCAAAGCTGTCCATGGGGACCAGAGACACCAAAAGATCATCTGGCATATTCTGTAAAGATAAGGGGTCTTGGGCGCCTGGGTGGCTCAGTTGGTTAAGCGACTACCTTCGGCTCAGGTCATGATCCTGGAGTCCCGGGATCGAGTCCCGCATCGGGCTCCCTGCTCGGCGAGGAGCCTGCTTCTCCCTCTGACCCTCCCCCCTCTCATGTGCTCTCTCTCTCTCATTCTCTCTGTCTCAAATAAATAAATAAAATCTTAAAAAAAAAAAAAAGATAAGGGGTCTTACAGGAAACCAGAGTGGCTGAGGTTTGCTATGTGGTTAGAATAATTATGACTGGCTTGAGCAAGGGAAGGAAAAATCTTTTGCTCAGAGCAAGTGTTCTGGTTGCACATGACCTCCGAATAAGAAGTGCTTATTCGTGCTTGAGGCAGGGGAGTAGCCTGTCTCCTTGATGCTGCTGCTTTCCAGTTCTGTGGCAGCAGGTGATTGGTAACATCTAATTTGGCACAAAGCCTAGGCCTCTGATACTGAAAGAGTCGATTGTGGAACCGCAGAATAAGGAGAGAAGATGCTCAGCCTCCTTCCTGCAGAGGAGAGGACATAAGGCTACAGAAGCAAAGTGACTTGTTCAAGGCCATGAGCACAGGCCAGAGCCGGGGCTGCCTTCCTGACTCCAACACCAAGGTCCTTTTCTCAAAGTAGTGGCCTCACTGGGACACACAGGCCTCCAGACAGACAGAGGGCCCCGCCACAGCTGAGTGCAAGCCTGCCCTAAAGTGAACCATGGACCCCAGCTTATCTTTGATCTACACCAAGAAGCCAAGGGGAGAGGGACTGGGGAGAGGAGAGGACTGGGGAAGATGGTGTTGTCTCCTGGCTCAATTGTGGACACCACCCCTGAGCCTGCGCCCCTCCGCCAGGGTGGTGACCCCCCAACTCCACAGGCTCCCACAAGCACTCTGTGTGCGCGCTTGTCTTCCCTCTGCAGGAACCATTCACTGACCCACCCCCTCCTCCCACCACCGTGGGATTAAGTCCCTCTTCTGTGCTCCCCCAGTGCTCTGCTCTGAGCAGTGCACAAACGGTTTCTCCATCGGTAACTATCAGTTGGAGGGGCAAAGACTGCATGGCTGCTTTGTGTGCCCTTGGTACTTGAAAAGTGCCCCTGGTAGCCATGTAAATGTTTCCTGAAGAAAGGCTGGTTGGTTCCAGTTGTTTCCAGTCAGGCCCCAGCCGTAGAGCCCTTTCACATGTGAGATTTGGGAGCCTCTTCCTAACTCTGTGGTTCAGGGTATCTGTGTCTGGTGTTCCTGGTGGAAGAAGCTAACACACACACACACACATGCACACACACACACACACACAGCTCCCCAGGTCTCAATGAAGAGGGTATTCTTGTTAAGGATGGCTATCCTTACTTTTAAGGCTTCCTCCAAACAGCTCTGAGTCGTGACTAGAAGGGACAACAGGCAACCCCTCTGGGCTCTTGGTTCTGTAGACCCTAGCATGAGTGAATTTAGCATCTGTTCTACTATTCCCAAGAGACCCCAAAATTCCATGGTACATAATAGTTTTGTCATTTCAAATCTTGTGTGTGGAGATGCTGTCCCATGGGAGCAAGAAATGTAAATAGTAAATGGCCTGGATGGGGGTTCATCAACGCACCAGCTCCTCTCTGGGCTCTGACTTACCATCACAGGGAAGAGGCGGAAGGGCTCCTGGTGAGACATAAAGCTTTGCCTAGACGGTAGAAACCACAGGGCCCACGGAGGATGTGACTTTTGGGATCATGTCGGAAGCCTCTACATATATGTCTGCCATCCCAAATGTGAGTGGCTATTAAGATCCAACTGTCTCTTGAGGGCTTGGTTGACTAGCATGCATTCCCTGCTTATGCACCTAAATGGATTGAGGCAGGAGAATGGGTGTGGAGACAGGAAAGAATGCTCCTTTTTCCCCTCTATTTATCAAAATAAGGCATATTGGTGCCAGAAAAACTTTACAAATCTAACATATTTAATCCAGCATATCTGTGTGAAAGGCTACAGTATCCTGGTTAATGGAGATGGAGCAGCAAATAAGATGTGATTCTAGCTCCAAAGTAGTTCATGGTCCCGTGTATTATATTTGCCTAAAATAAGCCCAAAGTTTATAAATGCCATTAGAAGCTGAAAGCAAAGAGATAAGGAAGAAAGAGATGAAGCTTTGGCTCAGTGGAAAGAGCAGGGTATTGAAGTAGTCAAGGATTCAAAGCTCCCTCGGTCTGTGAAGGGATGGGAATTCCCAGGATGCATATGGTGGCCATTTGTTTCATTTGCCTAAAGCTCATTATCTTCCCTTTTGGGAATAGCATCTTAGTTTTCCTTTAAAGAAGTACTTTCTTTCTTAATCTCTATCCACATGGGCTTCTTGCCTCCCTTCCCTCCCCTCCTACTTGTCCCCCAGCTCCAGGAGTAACTAATCAGTATATTCATGCCTCTGATCACACTGACTTATTTAGGAATGGAGTCATGGTTATATTGACGGAATGAGATTCAACATGGCACTTCCGTGAGAATTCTTAGAAGAGAAGTTCTTATTGGCTATTGTTGCTAAATCAATTAGATATAAGTCTGAAGTCCTTGATTCTGGAAACATAGAGAGTGAAAGCAGAATTGAGAGGGAGATTCATGATGACATTGTTTGAGTGCCTGGATCCAGCTATGCCTAAAGTCTAATTTTTCATGTTAGAGGAGACACTACATTCCTTTTGTGATTCAGCCATTTTGATTTAAGATTCTGACACTTGTAAATGAAAGAATCCTGACTAAGGGCACCAGCTCCAATTCAAGAAAGAGAAGAAACGTCACAGTGGCAAGTCCCTGTGCTGGGAAGTTTGGCAGAAGTGTGGTCTCTCAAGCAGCATTTCTTTCTGGTCTTCAAGAAACCACTGCTACCTGGAAAAAGAATTATCCTGCAGGTCTGGTTTCTATGTGGAGACTCTGGTCATTCCACCAAGAGACACATCGTATTGTCCTCTGGGATGTTCAGCAAATATAGCATTTTCACATAACCCACATCTCCACCGAGCAGCCTCCAAAGTAGAAAGGAGAGGAGGTGCCAACATTCTCAAGGTAGTGCCCTGTCGAAGGGTGGATTGGATGTGTGGCTCTGTCTAAATGAGCAGGAAGTATCAGTGGTCTCTAGTGTGTGTGCCCTGAACTGTTGCACCAGACTCATAAACAGATCTGCGCCTCTGGTCTCCCTTTCCCCTCACCCCCAGCTCATCCCTGCCATAGACCTTTGCTCCAGACGGTCTTTCCAAATAGGAGATGTGATCAGGCAGCTTCTCTTTTTAAAAGTCTCTGGCGCTTGGCCAACAGAATAGAGCTCACACAGAGGACTCAGCACCCCCGACCACATGCTTTTGTGTTGCTTTGCTATCTGACCCTCTCTGGTTACCATCTTTGGTGGCTGTCTTGCCATGGACATCAGGGAAAGGGGCCTAGAGGCCTTGAAGAGCTGTACCACATAGAGAAGCCATCCCCAGGTTTCCACTGAAGCCATCCCCGGGTTTCTGTGGGTTGTGCAAGAGAAGCTCTTCAAGGTGGCTCCTAAGTTCACAGAGATACATCTTTCTGCAGAAACGTCAAGTCCAGTTTATCATTCTGATTCCAGGAGGATGGGTGCAAGCAGCTTTGATGCTCTCTCAGGTACCTGGGATGGGGAGAACACACAGCACCGGGTGGTTCTCCTTCAGCCATCTAGGGGCGTCATGCTAGAGATTGGCGGAGGAGAACAGCAGGACCACTGGTGCCGAGGCTGCTCCCAGAACCGTCCAGGTGGAGAGACTGGCCCTGAGGGAGCCTGATGTCTGCTCCAAGGCCAGGGCTGGAGGGGAGTCAGCAAGCTCTTGAGTACGATGCTCAACATTTTGAGAATAGAGGGAGGCAAGACTTTTTTCTCATCCTGTCCCTTAGTTCCCTTTCCTCTGGATCAGGAACTCTGTTCTTTCTTGTGGTTCTAGACAAACTAACGAAAAGATGTTTGTCCTAGACCAGGCAATGTGGACATACTGGTCAAGGGGTACAAACTTTCAGTTGTAAGATGCTAAGTTCTGGAGCTCTAACATGCCTCGGGGCATCAGGGTCTGGACACAGACCCGGGCAGGAGGCTTTGGGGGATAGCTTGGGAGTGAGAGAAGCTAGACTGGGCAGAGGTATAAACTGCAACGCAGCAGGGGACTTGCTGAGCCCACGGGGAGCACTGGAACCAGTATGGTCTTTGAAAGTTGCCCCACCTTGAGCACAGGGGTTGGGTCTCAGTACCTCTGACTGGGTAACCAGGCAGTAAAGGCGAGTGCATGCATGACCTTGGGAAAGACAGTTGCTTTCATCACGTGGAGCTGTGAGTTTGGGCCAGCAGCAGCCAGGCAGCTGAGGAGCAGGCACCTCATTCCTGAAGGGGTGTCTCAGGAGGGCACCCCGGCACCCACCAAGACCCTTCTTGAGCCCCAAAGCCAGCAGCATCTGGAGTCCACACCCTCATTTGGTGACTGCACAGGGAGGTGCTCTCATAGCTTTATGGTCCCCCCACTTTTCTGATCTGCACGTGCGCCCTGGCCTAGTCTCAGAAGTAGTTGCAAGGAGACAGAGAACCAACAAGAGGTCCAGGAACAGCTTGAGAAGGGCCAGGTGGAGCACACACAAGTGCTGGGGCCGGGGTGGGCCCTATCCACGGGGTCACTTGGAGGTAATGAATGGGAGGGTTTGTGCTGGGTGGCTCCAGGCCAGTCACTTATCACTCTGAGATTTGGGTTTTCTTTTCCCTGTAAAAAGGGATTCCTTCCCTAATAATATGAATCTCTGCCCTAGTTCCTCCCAGGATTGTGAGAGAAAAAAATGATGAGCAGCAGGATGCTTTCCTGCACCAGGCGGAGCTCTGCAAATGTTAGTCATTCCTAGGAAGACATGGCAACACAGCTATGAAATGGTGAGGTTTGGCCTCAACCCTAAATTCTGGAACTCTCTTTCTAAATTTCACTTTGACACAGATGGAAACACAATTTTTGTTTAAGTGAAGGAATAACGAAAAAAAAGTGGAGAGAACACGTCCGCCTCCTGATTTGTGAGCGCCTGCTGGAGATCTGCAGGCGCCCTGTCGGTTCTGAACATGAATATGGATTGCGCCTATACTTATCCTGTTCAGCACATTCAATCTTTTTAGATTTCATTCCGACAGTGATTATCAATTTGCTAACTTGGTTTTGGTTCCCCGGCTTTGGCTTTGTGGGCTATAACCGGAGGAACCTGCTGCCATGCAGACATCTTGAGCACATCTGACTCCAAGCAGCTTATGAGGAGCTGGGGAGCCGTGAGCTCCACAGGAGCCCCCAGTATTCTGGTCAACAGGGCAGCTGCTGGAAGTGTGGGGTTGTCAGGCAGATTTGGGGGTGATGTCCTCAGAAAAGGAGTTGTGGGAAAGGCGGGGCACACCTAGACCTCTCTCTGCACCTTTGGTTATATAGACGAGGACCTGGCAAAAAGCCTTTGCCCAAAGTCCCAAAGAGCCTGGAAGGCCCTGCCAGAATCTTCTTGAGCTGAATCTTGTGGTTCAGCTACACCATGTCAGCTCAACCCCCTTGCTGTGTTCTGGGGAAGGAAGGAGCCCCCTTGACTTCTTAGGTGGGGTTTCCTGTCATGAGCACTGAGCAAAGCACTGGAGGTCCAGGTTTCTAGACACTGTCCGCCAGGTGACATCTCTTTGAGGAGAGTTGACTGTTTTATCTTGTCTAGCCTTTGTCTTGGATCAAGAGAATAGTTTAACACTCTAATTATTTAATTGGTCTTGAACCCCATTCTAACTTATATACAACTTGCTGCTTTAACCCCACAGGGTTTTCTGGCATTTTCAATATCTATGTCTCTGAGCATCAGCTGAGAAAAATGTGATCATAGTCTAGGGCACGGATGACAGTAAGTTTTTACTCATTCGTTTATTTACTCTTTTCTTTATTCTACAAAAACCAGGCAGTGTTTGTATGTTCCAAACCCCGCCTTAGGCCCTGGGGTTTCAACAATGACCCTAACTGGCAAAGAAACATCCAGCCAGGTAGAGCTCACTTCCCAGAGAGGACAGACAGACCACAGGTGAGCTAAATATGGAGAGTGTGCTACAGTGATGAATGCTGTTGAAGAAATACAGCAGAGAAAGGGGTAAGGGAGCGTCTGGAGTAGGGTTTGCTATTTTTGGGAAGAGGGTCAGTGAAGCCTTTCCTGAGAGGTTGGTACTGAGCACTCCAGCGGTGACGGACAAGCATGCAGGTATGCAGGTGGGCTAATTTGCTGGCATTCCAGGGGCTCTTTTAATGATGCTGTCTGTGTTGGACATTACTCTATAAAAATGGGACCAAGAGAGGAATAATCTGGAGCCTGTGCCTGACACACAAAGGCCCCACGTGATCATGTGCCACACTGGGCACCCACAGCAGGGCTGATCAATACCCAGAGTTGATGTTTGGGCAGCATCTGCTAAGTTTCCAGAGCTACAAAGGGCTTCTGGGACAGGGAGAATGTATCCCTGACACTCTGGGGATATCCCGGCAGGACTCCAAAGTCTCAACTGTTAAATCTGCAGCCAGTTTCATTCTCAGGTAATGTATGTTACCAAAGCTCATTTTCTTTCCTGATATTTTTCTGTCCCTCACCCTACCTGGGAAGTGAAGCTCAGGGACGCGGCAAGGTCAGCGATGAGCTGGGGGGGGGGGGGGGGTGGAAGGCAGCATCTCCAAGCGGGGCTCTGCGCTGGCTGAGAGTCTGGGATAGGCGGCCTTAGGACCACAGCATGTGAGGAGGGCTGGCTCTGGGGGAAACGGGAGCTATTTTAAAGAGATCTGTGGGCACGTGCAGAACCTCAGGATGTTAAGAATGAAGGCACGCCAGGAACTGGCTACTTTCTCCATTAAATTTTCTTTTCTTTTGCATCATTGACCTGAACCACTTCAACGTATAGTCTGTAGACAATTTGGCAGAAGCTGGTTGGGGAATGTTTAATGAGTGCTTTCACTGACGCAAAGATCTCTCATAAAATGGGGAATTAAACTTTTGAAAAAGCCACCCTGGGAATGCTGGTTGTAGCAGACAATTTGATTTCGATGCTGCTATGCATCTCCTGGGTTCATCTCTGGCAATGGCTCCCACTCATGAAGTGACTCCCACATAATGGTGCGGCTTTCCCTGGAGAGCCTCTGGTGCCAAGGTCCTGGGCGCTCCGCCTGCCTGTCGGTAGCACAGACAGAATGAAAAAGCTGGATTTCATGCCCCTAGGGCAGCCTCAAGCAGTGAGCACCCAACCTGCTTCTCCATCTCTCTGCAGGACCTTCCCAGGAATGTTCTACATGTTTCTGAGAGGGCTCCCAGCTGGATGAAATGCCCTGGTTGTCCACACCAATACCCTAAGCCTTAGTTCCCCCCCCTTCCCTGGTTTTTCTGCTTTCCCTATCTCCCAGTCTCTGAGTCCTGCCCCTGGCTACCTGGGATCATGTCTCATATACCTTTTTTTTTTTTTTAAGATTTATTATTTATTTGAGAGATTGAGAGAGAGAGAGAGAGAGAGAGGGCACAGGGTGAGGGGCCGAGGGAGAGATTCTTTCAAGTAGACTCCCCACTGAGCTCAGAGCCTGCTTTGGGGGATCTCACAACCCATGAGATCATGACCTTAGCCAAAACCAAGAGTAGGCTGCTTCACTGACTGAGGCACCCAGGCACCGCATCCGACATCTTACCTACAGCCAAATCCTCAACTCAGGGTCTGCTTTCAGGAGTTCAAGCAAGGACAGTGACCATGTCTGTATTATGAGAATGTGCCCCTAACAAACAAACCCTATAAAATTCATATATGATTCATAAGCCAAGAAGTCATACTAACATTACTGAGAAATAAATGATAAAAGTCCATTAGTGTCTTTTTGCTGTACTTTGAGATCTATATAGTTTCAGACATAGTTCATGATTTTCATGTGTCTACTAGAGATGCAAACAATCTTAACAAAAAAATAAAATAACTTGAATCCTACAATACATGACATTTATCATTCACCAGGACCAAGCATGATGTATCCCAAGAACAAAAGGTTGATATCAAGATGTAAAAAACTGAACATAAATAAACAAAAAGATGCTGAAATAATATGATGAAAATCTACAAACATTTTTTCATTCTAAAAAAAGAAGTCCTAGAAAAAAAAATCCTAGAAAGGTAAGAAGGAAGTAATTTTTTGGTCATTCACTCTAGTAAACATTATATTTTTACGAGTGAATTATTATATAGTTCTTAAAACAAAAATAAGGAAAGAGAATGGGAGAGTTACCTATCACCACTATGATTTTACGTTTTCTTGGAAGTCAATCAAATAAGATACGAATTATAAATAAAAAGATCATCTTGGAATAGAGCACTCGAATGCTTATTATTTAAAGGCAGCATGGAGCTCAGCTCAAGACTGTCAAATCTCTGAGTATATCATTTTTATTAAACCATTGTTGAAAATGACAGCCTTTCCACACAAAAGTGGTGCTTGATTAGGAAATGCAGTGGAAGGGCACAGATCATCTGCCCTATCAGGCAGGCAGGCAGGCAAGTACTTTAGGTTCTCGAAGTCTCCAGAGAACTTGTTGGAAATGCACGTTGTCAGATGCTCACCCAGACCTACTGAGTGAGAATCCCTGGGGGTGGGTCCTAGCTGTGAGTCCTTTAACAAGCCCCCTGGGTGATTTAAATGAATGTTAACGTTTGAGCACCACTGTTGAGGGGTGCTCCATGACTCTCACCAGCACCGATGGAAGCCCCGCCACGTGGCCCAATAGATGTTATGATCAGTCCTGCCACCAGGTGCCCTTTCCAACCTTTTCCTTACCTCCTTCCGGGTGCTGCTGTTTGGGGTTCACCAAACACGACTCATATACATCTTCTTAGTTGTCAACGCAAATTTCCACGAAGGTGTCATTATCCCCGCTGGATCCCTGGAAGCTAAGCAGCTACCCAAGATGTCACAGCTAGGCAGGAAGTGTAGAGCTAGACCCACATCCCTGCCAACAGACCCCAATTCTCACAGGCGCACTTACGGGTCAGCTGGGCCCCCTGCCCCAGCCTAGTTCCCACAGCCTAGCTGCGCCCCCCACAATACTCCCTGCTCAGATCAGGCTGAGCTAAGATGGCAAAGACGCTATTCTCTTTCCCCATCTCACTGTGGAATTGCCAAGAAACTTTTTTTTCTCCAAAATCATTCTCATAGATGCTAAACCTGAACTAATTTACTGATAGATATTTTGATGGGAGAATTCTGGGTGAATTTAATTTCTACTCCTCTGTCTCTCTCTTCTCTGCTGTGCCCCCTGCCCACACATCATTAGCACTTTGAGTAGCCAGAGTCAGGAAGGGGCCGGGAGGGCTGGGTCATTTCCAGGGGAGAGGACAGTCGGGGACATGGTGACCATCACTTTGTGACTACCCAGGTGTGCTGTCAGCATGGACCACTCCCCTTCTCAGGACTGTTAGGAGGGGCGGAGACAGTCCTGAGGAGGTGTCCCTTGTCTCTCGATTCATGGTCAAGCTTCCTAGTATAGCGAGGCAGGGGGAGTGTGGTGACCATTTTATACACAGCCTTCCTATCTCTCAACACCCCACCCCTACTTCTGCTGGTGCAGTCTAGCATTGGCTCTATGGTGATAGTTCATTCTGTTGTTTTTTTTAAATTATTTTTTAAATTTTTTTATTATTAACATATAATGTATTATTTGTTTCAGGGGTACAGGACTATGATTCATCAGTCTTACACAATACACTGCACTCGCCACATAACACATATCCTCCCCAGTGTCCATGATTCTGTTTTAACTTTGTGTGAGGAGATGGGATAAACTTGTACCAAGGGTCCCTTCTGCATCCCCCACCCCCTCACTGCCATGCTCTGTCCTTTCCTACCATCTATCCATTCTTGCTCAGGCCTCGGAGGCCCAGCTCGCACGGTTCCCATGCCCTGCACTCTAAGGCACGGGCATGCGGGACTGAAACCATCCACTGCTCTGTGTTCCCACCAGATGAGGGGCAGAGCTCCTGGGGCCCTCCCCAGAATAGGAGCTCTCAGTATGAGGAGCGCGGTGGAGACCCATCCCAACGTGCAGATGGAGCCCAGAGCAGAAAGGGCCATCCACAAAAGATGGCTCTTGCGGGGAGGGCTGCTGTCAAGGCAGAGGGGGCAGACGCTGTCCAGGCGTCCTTTGGGGGTTGTTTCCTTAGGAAGCTCTCATTGCAGGGCGGCCCGGCTTCTTGAAGCCCTTGAGATGTCCGGTCATCCCTGGGCGATCATTTTTCTGGAGCTGCTGCTCTGGGCGGCTCTTCCTCTCCTGGGGACAGAGGGGTTGGCTGGCAGGCTGGAGATCAGCAGGCAACTAATCACCTGTTGTCAGAACATGTCCAAAAATAAGAAGGGAGGGGAGATAGAGTTTATCAACTTAGAAAAACACACAGAGGTCTGGGTTTGAATATATGAAGTGACCCCCGAAGTGGGTCAGGATGGGAAAGGTTCAGTCTATACCCCATAGAGAGCTGCCGCGGGACCAGAGGGGGAAGGACCACTCCGCGGGTTCCTCTGGTGAAGCGATTATCCAGGAGGGAAAAGCCTCTGGAACCTCAGACCACAAACACAGGAAGGCCTAGAGGCACAGGGGCAGGCTTGGATCTTTCCAGATGGAGAGTCTGCAGGTCTCCAGGGAAACGGAGCTGCCTGTGTGGCTGACCGCCCCCCCAACCCATTCAGATAGATGCAAGAGCTAGCGTGGGGATGGACATGGTGTCAGGAGCATCTGTGTCTGTGACGTCACACGTGGGGCCCATGGCAGCTGCCTGTGGCACGGACAGGGCAACCGTGGCCTTCTCACATCACGTCCCTGGTGGTCAAAAGCAAACCCACCCCCTAGACTTCTTTTTCAGAGAAAAAAACATGTTTAAAAACTCAAAATATTGATAAAGACAGAAAAAGGCAAGAGCTATTTCACAGCCAGGTGAAACGGATTTCAAAGTTCTTAACAGACTCAGGCTGCTGACGTGGGTTACTTGAATGTAAAAAGAAGTAAAAGGAAAAGAGTGATTTGCCCTGAGGATTCAATTTTTAAATATTTATGTGAACTGTTTGGGGCAATCGCTTCGGTGCATGGCAAGTCCCCTCTGCCTCCTTCTGTTAATGGAAGCTGAAGATGGGAGCCTCCGCTGGCTCACTCCAGAGTGGTCTCCACGGCCCCGGCAGGCATTTCAAATGTGCTAATGTTTTTCTAAAGAGATAAAACTGGGTGGTCTGGAGGAGAAGTTAAGCTCTAGTTTACGTAACTCTCCAGAGTACAAACAAGAGCCTTTCCTATCTTTCCTCCCCCTCCTCCGTGGTCCTTCAACGAAGGGCCCTCCCATTCCTTTTCACATTTTCTCCAGCCTGGGGGGTGTCCTCCTAGCAGAACAGAGTTACTTTCTTGTAGGGAAGATTCAACCTTAACTCAGTTACCTGTAGAATTCCAATGGTTTCATTCGGGGGAGCTGTTGGAGTGAAGAGGACCTGTGAAAACAGCCTTGGAGAAAGCCCATTTAGACTGATCCAGAAATAAACACACAGATGCCAACCCCGTGCCGGGCCGAGTGCACCCCAGTGACGGACGCAACCCACAGCACATTGTGTGTGGCGCTGGGAGTAGGGTTCAAGTGTGGGCGCCTTCGGCCCCGTCACCGAAAGGGCTCTGAGACTCTGGTGTCTATTTTGGTTCCTACGTCGCAATTAAACATAATGCATTGTCCCATTTTTTTTTTTTTTCAGTCGATTGTTTAATTGTGAGATTATGGGCTATCATAAAACCTTCATTGCTCTCATATATCTTTTTGGCAGGGTATAGAAAAGTTAATTTGGGATTGGCTCCAGAAGCATTTTGACCAAGCCTTCCTGCTATTTATCATTCCAAAGGCACTGACAGTGCTAATGAATGTCTGGAGTTGTATATCATTTTATAAACACAAGGCGCTCCCAAGGTGGTGCCAATTAAATCCCCAATAAAGGATTAACGAGGACCCGTCGGAACGAGCGGTAGTGATCCCTTTTGACAATTTACCGGAGGCTTGGCCTGAATGCAGTGGTGTGTGGCTTTTGGGGGAGGCATTTGCTTCTTTATGGCCCCTGCTGACTTCTGCAGGGGCTTCTGCTCCCCAAGACAACATTGATGTTGGCTGTAGCTAAAGCTGCGCAGGCAGTCTTTGATGGGGCGCACGCAGCCCCCAGCAGCCGCAGGAAGAGAGGCTAACGCGGTCCCGGGTGCTGGAGGGGAGGGTGGGCTTGGAACTGTCTGCCAAGAGAGGCGGGGAGGAAAAAGATTAGCTAAACATAAGCTAGATGACAAAGGAAGCTCGAACGTTGGCTGAGCAGATCCATTCTGGAGGGAGATGCGTTCTATCTCCATCTGAGCAATTAGTGAGCTTGACAGATAGGTGTTCTGCTGGCTGCAGACAGCTGGCCGATCTGTCACTCAGCTAACTCACCAAGAGGTAGCCCTGAAGGGCTGGCTATGTAGACTGTTTATTTTTAAACGTGGATTTATTCCTTGCTGTTTATTTGTAGTTCCTCCCTGTTAAAGTAAAGGTGTCAGACTTTGTCTCTCCGTTCAGACACCTAAGGTCAAACAGTAACTGCGTCTCAAAACACTGTTAGCAAAATGGAGACCTGGGGGTACCCTGCCCCCAGAAAGGTGTGCAGGGACCAGCTCCCCATCCCACCAAGAGTTCGCAGTCAACACCTCTTATAGCCAGGCTCCTCAAGATCAGAGCTTTCTCTTGGCTTTCGGATAGCATAAAAATGGACTGAAAGTCAAAGTTGAGCTCAACAGTCTGATTCTCCCACAAACACCTGCACAGGGTCCCACACAGATGGGAGCTGTGGGGGCAGGAGGTAGTGAAAAGGTGGATAAAGCCAGATTCTGCACTGCAAAAGTGGGTCATTAAGATCATTGTCTTCTACTTCCTCCTTCCTGACAAGGACACCAAATCAGTGTTTAAGCCACCTGCCCAAGTCCCCTGGCTACTGGAAGGTCGTGCTGGAGCTGGAGCCCTGACACCCCTATTTACCCACCCCTCCCCCAGCTGCTACAGTGCCCTGGCTCCCCAGGCTCACCGCCCGGTGCAAGTCTATGAAATCAGCGTAGGCTCTCCTCTGCATCCATTTCGAAAATAATGGCATTTATTTTACATAAGTAAAACATGAATGTAGTTTTGTTATAAACACACTGAATAATATAAAAATAGAGTAAAAAGTAAAATTTTCCTTTGGCCCACAACAGCCTACTTCCTTTCTAAATCTTTTCCCTTAATTTAGTATTTGCACTTACCATGAAATGGGATCATGAGGTATATATTGTTCTTCAGTTCACCTTCTTCATTTGCTAATAGGTCTTGGAGGATTTTTTTTTTTTTCAAGTCAGTACTTACAGATCTCCTTTCTTTTAAAACTGTGGGATAGGGCGCCTGGGTGGCTCAGTTGGTTAAGCGATTGCCTTCGGCTCAGGTCATGATCCTGGAGTCCCGGGATCGAGTCCCGCATCGGGCTCCCTGCTCGGCAGGGAGTCTGCTTCTCCCTCTGACCCTCCTCCCTCTCATGCTCTCTGTCTCTCATTCTCTCTCTCTCTCAAATAAATAAATAAATAAAATCTTAAAAAAAAAAAAACTGTGGGATAAATGATTGTGATACGTATTTATCTTCACGTATCCATTTGGCTGTTGATGGACATTCAAACTGCTTCCATCATCATTTTTAAGTCAATACTTTACTGAGGTACAATGTTCATATGAAAATGGGCACAAATCCTAAGTGTATATTTCAAAGAATTTCCACAAAGGGATCATGCTTTTCATCAAATCAGATCAAGAAACAGCCTTTATAGAACTCTGCAAGAATATGTCCTTCCAGGCATGTCTCCCTGCCCTCCGAGTGCCCAGCATGCTGACTTCTTGTCCCCAACATGCCAGCTTCTATCATAAGGTTCATCTGAAGTGGTGACAGACAGAACCTTTGTCTTATCCCCAACCTCAGAAAAAAGGCTTCCAATGATTGACCTGAAGGATGATGTTTTTTGTAGGGTTTTGTGGCTACTCTGTCAGAATGAGACTCTTCTTTTCCACCTGAGATTGCTGGCCATGTGCGTTATGAATGGGTATTGAACTTTATTAAACACCTTTCCCGCATCTATGCCCCCCTCGAACGCAGGGTATGTGAACAGAGAACTTGCTTATCTGGGCACCACGGTGTCTGCAAATTCTGTGAACTGAAAATGACACCAGAAACACACTGGTGTTCCATAAATGTCTGTTTGATAAATGCGTCCATAGTCTCCTCCTGTACATGGGCCCCAGGAAAGTTCTGCATATGGAAGCAGAAACAAGATGGGCATGGAAACCACCGCAGTTGATCCATCAATCAGACAAGCATCCAATGATTAGCCTGCTAAGCAGAGAACTATAATTATGGGAGGTGATGTGATGGCTACTTTAAAGACAGTGGTCGGGGAAGTCCAAAGGAGATGAACTTCAAGCTAAGAGTTGAAGGGAGAGAGGGAGCCAGCCTTGCAAAGATCTGGTAGAATTGAGCAAAGCCGGGTAGAAAGGTGGGAGACTGTGGAGCCCTTGGGCATGTGTAATAAGCCACTGGTAGTGTTCCTACTTGAGCTTCAAGTCTTTTACAGGGTTGAAGGGAACAAAAAGGACCAGGGGGTGAGAGTGCTAGGAGTGAAGAACAATATACAATTAACCAAAAGAGAAGGTTATTTTATAATGCATCCAGTTATAAAAGAAAAGATAGGCATATACTTTTTAAGTGTAATTCAAGTGCTTTCTAAAGGGTAGTATATTGGGATTCTCCTGAGAAACAGAAGCAATCATTTGCATATCTGTATCTGCATCTATATCTAGGTATGAAAAGAGACAGACAGAGAGAAATGGAGAGATTTATTTTCAGGAACTGACTCATGCAATTGTGGAGGATGGCAAGTTCAGAATCTGCAGGGCAGGCTGCAGGCTGGAGACCCAGGGAAGAGGTGATGTTGAAGCTCTACTCTAAAGGCTGTCTTGAGGCAGAATTCACTCTTCCCTGGAAAAGTCCATTTTTTAATCTTAAAGCCTTCAACTGATTGGATGGGGCCCACCCACATTATGGAAGTAATCTGCTATCCTCAAAGTCCACTGATTTACATGTGAATCTCATCTAAAGAGTGCCTTCACAGCAACATCCAGACTGGTGCTTGACTAAATATCAGGATACTGTGGCCTCATCAAGTTAACACATAACATTAACCATCATGGGTGGTATGCAATTACTCTACTTAAAAAAAGAAACCCTAGCTATACTACAGAATTCTCAGGCAATTCTCCTCCACAGAAAGATTTAAAATTATAAAAATGAGAAAAAAATTACTGGACCTAATCAGTAGTCATCTAAGTTGCTACTGAATGCTATTGAGAGCATTTTTTGGACATGTACCTACTTCGCAGAGGAGACCAGCTTTGTAGCTGCAGCCCTCAGGCCTCTGGGAAGGAGGCCCTGGAATGTGCAGGGAGGGGACCACCTCCCCAAGGCCTTGTGCCACAGGCCACACGTGAATCACCACCTTCACATGGAAAGTGTGTGCGGAGCGGGTTGACCCAGGAAAGAAGGAGTAAACAATGTGATATGCAGGCTTCAATGGTGCTGGGAAGGGACAGACCTCCCAGAGATGACAATTATGCTTTAAATTTCTTCAGGGCTGTCCTGTGGCGGAAAGATCTGATTTTTTCAATGGAACCCAGAAGGTGGATTGTGTGAAAACCACGAAGGCAGTTGGTGACTCCAGCTAACACACACACCCTGAGCTTTCAGCTTCCTGAAAGCTCTTGGGGCTGCTGGATCACCTGTGGGGTGGGGTGTCATGGCAGGGGATGAGGCCACATGGCCTTGAACTCCTTCCCCCATTATGTGACCCTGGCAAACAATGGAGACGCTTCTAAGGAGAGATGACAGAGCCAGATCTCACATACATCAGAGATGAGGAAGGAGAAGGCAGATTCAGTTTGGACTGGAAGTGTGGCCCTGGAGCTAAGTGAGAAGGCAGCTGGGAGACTCATTTCAGGGTCACCTCACAGGGGAGACTGGATTGGAGGTTGGGTCAGATCTTGCAGGGGCTCCATCAGAGGGTGACTGGTGACAGCAGAGAGCCAGGGGTCCTGCTGTACCTCCTTGGGGGTGAGGACTGCGTTTCCCAATCTTAGCATCTCTTTACCCCTATCCCAGTTAAGAGACCTAATTAGATCTTACTAGAACAAGTTCCAATGGAGGTGCTACCTTGGAAAGACAGAGAAAGGTGGAAAGAGGGAAGGAGGGAGACAGAGGGGGAGGACCTGAGATGCCTTTGATCTTCTTTTACCTTATTCATATATATTTAGTTATATAAGAAATATACTGAAACATTTTCAAAAAATTCAAGCGATATTTATGAAAGTACATTCTTGCTTCCTACCTCCCACATAGGTTTTCTTCTTTTCTGACTTTCCTAGGACTTAAAGCCAGAGAAGGTTCTGGATGTGCCTGGGTGGCATCCTGATGCAGCATCTCCAGGCTTTGTTGGTGGGGTCAAGATAGAACCAGTCAGCCGTGTGCTCTTCCTTTGGGCCTGGAAACTCCGAGAACAATGGGTTACTTCTCCCTGGGACGTTTTTTATTGCATCTTCAATGCAACTATATGAATGTGTTACTTGCTTAAAGATTGTCCTTTCTTTAACAAAAGAGCAGGCATATCCTGTGTCAGCACCATAAAACTCTGGGAAGATGTTTAAAAGAAAAAATAAAGATGCTTATGATTACATCCTAAACTTTGACTCATAGAAAGATAGGTACTTAAGGAACATTCATGAACTTCCAAGATCCTTCTAATATTCACATTTTTGCAGGTGTAGAAAATGAGGCCAACAGACTGGAAGTGGCATGTCCATGGTTATCATGGGTACTGCATGTCCAGGTCACTACTCAGTCCTGTGTCTTCTGACAGTAGGAATAATGCTGATTATTCCTAGGATCATAACGCATGCAGTGCTCATATTCTAGTAAGGGCCACGGTCCTAGACGGATGAAACTTCAAAGGCAGTGGCATAGACGCCACGGTGGGTGTTGAAAGATGGAGCAGAAGCACAGGGTGGCCTGGGGGCGCCTGACTGTTACTCGGTGCCAGGCTTTCCTTGCTTCTTCCTTTCACACTCAATAAAGGGTGACCTCACACTAACAGATGTTATTCCCATTAGGAATCAGTGATACTTTGATGAGTTTAGATGGTCTTATAACTGAAACCAAGAAATGCTCGTACCCTGTCCCAAAGCCTAGCAATGCCTGTCTGTGAAATTCGAGAGGGCAGTGCACACTCAGGCCTCTGCCAGTGAGCAGCACGCAAGTTAGCAGGATTGTCTGGAAAACGGAACCATAACCAGTAAGTAACACAACATCCTTCTCCTCTTTAAGCTCCAAGTGTGCCTTTAGCTGACCACGGAGCACAAAACCCTGAGAGAGCCATGAGAATGGTGAGTGGGGGAGAGGATAGGGAAGGGAGGTCTGTCTGGCACCCTGGGCTCCAGACTTGCAGCCAGCAGAGTTGGGGACCTGAGGGGAGATGAGGGATGAAGGATGAAGGGGGAGAAAAGAAGAGTGAGGGAGATGGGAGGCTGCAGAGACTGCAGGAAGCCCAGTGGGGGAGAGGGGGAGGAGGCTTCCCCTAGAACAATTCAGAGGTGAAGTATTACAGATAATTGGATCTCAAAAAGGACCATGAGGAAGAGGCAACCTCGTCCCAGTTGTCTACATGTCTCCTCTGTGGGCTGCTTGCTGGAACTTCACACCTGCTTAGATTGCTCTTACTCACACGCTCACACACGCATGCGCCTGTGCACACACTCATGCACACACACGCACTCACGCCTCCCTGGAAGGGAAGTGGGGAATCAGTCCCAGATGTGCACATGCCCCGTGGGATGGATGTGTTGGGATTCTTACTTGTCTCTGCTCACCTCATAACACAGCTGCTCCTTTCCTTCGGTCTGGCCATCTGTGACTGGGTGACAGTGAAGCCGTCCGACATTGTCAGCCTTGCCTCCATCTGACTGAGTCACATACTCAATTGCCTGGCTGAGTTTTGTCCTCAGTTGACTGTGGAAAAACACCAACTCCCTCTGCAAAAGTGTGTTAAAGTAAGATACCCTCAGATACTGTCCTAGGAGGAAGGGTTGGTCATTAGAAATGTGGGAAGAATGACAGGTGATAATTAGGATATATCTTATCCTTTCACCTCAGAAATTAGCCAAAAATTTAAGACTTCCTTGTCCTTATGTATTGGAACTTGGGACTTTAAAGCTTTCTTTGGAAAGAAATTGGCAGGGGGTAGATAGAAGTGGAGCTGAGAGTCGGAAAGAAGTTTCCATCAACTAAGTAATTAATTTATTAGAGATGGAAGAAAGACAGATCAGCTGGTATGATTAGACTTTTCTACCTCTCTCCCCCATTGTGTAGGTGAAGAGTGGCATCTTGGTGGAGGAAGGGAGCCTCTGACCTCTCAGCCACACTCGCCGGAATTCATCCTCTGCAGCACTAACCTCGGGTGGTAGTGGTGGTGATAAGAAATGATGGCGACCTGCTCTACCATCTACCAGGGAAATACTGTAACTTTTGGCTGGGAGATGGAGAGAGAAGGAGTCCCATCTTCTTGGCCACAGCCGCCCATAGAGAACCAAGGGGGAGTGGGTTGTGGCTTAACTAGACTCTGTTCTGTGATTAAATATGTTCGCTGGAATAAATGTTTCTTCATTTGCTGTATGCCCTAACAACCATTTCCCGAGACTTGAAATGGTGTTTTTACATCATTTTTAAACAGCTGTGATTATATCACTAGGAGGCATGTTTGTAAAGCTCTTTGCACCACCATTCTGGAAGAGAGGTAATATATTTGAAAATGTCTTACCTGGCACATAATACTAGTTTTCCTAGTGCCAGAGCATGCTAAAAATCTTTACCTTATGACATATAAACAATTAACTCAAAATGGATCAAAAACCTAAATGTAGGAGCTATAACTATAATACTCTTAGGGGGGGAAAAAAAAACAGGGGAAAAGCCTCAGGACATTGGGATTAACAATGATTTCTTAGACATGACACCAAAAGCACAGACAGCAAAAATAAATAAATAAATAGGACTTCATCAAAATTGAAAACTTTTGCGCATCAAAGGACACTGTCAACAGAGTGAAAAGGCAACCCAGGGAATGGGAGAAACTGTTTGCAGTCATATCTGATAAGGGCTAAATATTTAGAATATCTAAAAGAACTCCTATAATTCAACAACAAATAAACAATCCAGTTTAAAAATGGCAAAGGACTTGAATAGACAGGTCTCTAAAGAAGACATACTGATGGCCAGTAAGCACATGAAAAGATAATCAATGACCTTGGTCGTTAGGGAAATGCAAATCAAAACCACGAGGAGGGGCCACACCACACCTACCAGGAGGGCAACAAACAAACAAAAACCTGAAAGGAATAGATGTGGAGAAATTTGAACCCCTATATAATTGTTGCTGAGACTACAAAATGGCACAGCTACCCTGGGAAACAGTTTGGTGGTTCCTCAGAAAGCTAAACACAGAATATAAGACCCAGCAAATCCACTCCGAGGAGTAGAACCAAAAGAATGAAAACTGGAATTCCAACAGACGCTTGTCTACCAGTGTTCGCTGCTACATTATGCACAATATCCAAGCTACCCAGCTGTCCATCAAGAGATGAATCAATAAACATAATGTGACATATGTACTCAGTGGAATATTATTCAACCATTAAAACTGAATGAAGTTCTGATACATGCTGAAAAATGGATGAATTTTGAATCATCATGCTAGTTGAAATAAGCCAAACAAAAAACCCACAAATATTATCTGATTCCCTTTCTCTGAAATATCTAGAATAAGCAAAATCAGGAGAGAAAGCAGAGTGGAGGTTATTGTCCAATGGATAGAGAGTTGTTGTTCTGGGGAGATAAAAATTTTGGAAAGATACAGTGCTGCTAACTGTAAAACATTATGAATATAATTAATATCAAATTATATACTTAAAAATGGATGAAATGGCAAAATTTAGCTTACATATATTTTACCACAGTAATAAATAATTCAGAAGATACATTCTCAATAAAAAGTGGGCCCCTTTTCTGGAAGAAATTATACCACAAGGAAAACCACGTTTTACTTCTATACCCTTCTGCTTACTAACTGGGTGAACTTGGGCAAGTCACTTACCTCTTCTGGGTCTTAGTTTTATCAGACATGATGTGGGTTCAATGATGATTTGTAGAGAATTTTTAAAAAATATTATTTATTTATTTATTCATTTGAGAGAGAGAGAAAGAGAGCATGAGCAAGCGGGGCAGAGGGGGAAGAAGAGGGAGAGAGAGAATGTTAAGCAGACTCTGTGCTGAGCGTGGAGCCTGATGCTTGATCTCGCGACCCTGAGATCCTGACCTGAGCCAAAACCAAGAGTCAGACACTTAACCAACTGAGCCACCCAGGAGTCCCAATGATGATTTGTAGAGGACTAAGTGTGCAAATATTTAACAGATTTTCATTAATATATATGATATATTGTCTGTGCAGATGATCCTCACTATTGCAGGTAGAGGGGGGAATATTATGATAACCTCCCTTTACTTCCCGTTTTCCTATTTTAAACTCTTTCCTAATTTGCAATCTTTCTTTCTTTTCTTCTTGCCAAGCCCACATGTAACCCAGCTTACATTGGAAGGGACTTATTGCCAAGATAAATTTTTTTGTCATTGACATCATGCAATGCATTATTTCTTGTTACTACTCCAAGGACCCACTCCGTCTCCTCCACATCTCCAAAGTGGCTGCAGAACATTAGCTTGTCCTGATCCCTACCCGGGCCACTGAAGGAATTCTTTCTTGAAGCATTCCTGGTGAAGATTTATGACAAGTTTCTTAAAGGAGGTCAGGTGAATTGACCTCTAAATACCCTTTAGCCGTAAGATTCTATGATTCTTGTATTCTATAACCTACTGAAGGAATGAGAGATAATCCACTTCTCTCCCCATCTGTCCACCAATAAAATGAAGTTGACAAGGGCCCGGGGTGATTTCAATTTTCCTTTAGTAGAAAATGGAATTCAGGTTTTTGTAGATACTGATCTTTATGACTTTTTTTATGGAGCCTGAAAAGATCTGACCTATTATTTGGACTGAAATCTCCTGTGAACCACCTTCCATCTGATTTACATCCAGTTCAGACATGTGGTCTTCTTTCCTAATCATGTTCTGTTGGGGGAGCAAGAAAATAGGAACTGTGACACGTTAGAAATGCCTTCCACCAGATTTGCCCAGCTTGAGGAAGGCATGCAGGACCCACACTGACCATGTGTTGCCCCAACCACTGTGTTTCTTCTGCCTTCTCAGTCCCTCAGTGGAGCGTTCTGGAAGGGGTTGCACATAGCCCACAGCAGGGAGACAGTGTTTCCCTTCAGGCCCCTCCCACCAGGTTAGGATCTCCCTGTGACTGTATCCATCCTCAGACCTGACTCTGTACTTCCTGCCCATCTGACTTCTCCTGGGTTTTGTCTCTCAGGTCCCTCCAACACAAAGTATCCAGAATGGAACTCCATTTTACCCCTAACTCATTCTTCTCTGCCTTCCGTTAGCTCCTCTGATTTCACTCTGGTCTCCTCAAAACTATTCTCCACACTAATCTCCAGAGTATTAATTGGAAAATTCAGATCACATTATGTCATTCTTCATCCCCAACTCTTTCAATGGTTTCCCTATTACAACAATAAGCACAACACTGTATCTTAATTATATTTCAACTTAAAAAAATTAGAAAATGAAAAATAAAAATCCAACTTCCTTCCAGAAAGCCAGGCTCTGCTGTGACCTGCCCCACCCCCAATTTCCATCACACAAAGTAGCGGTGGTGGTGTTTTGTTTGTTTGCCTCAGTGTATTTTTCACACCACCCCTGCTGTCTGGGATCCAGTTTCTGTATTCTTCATCTGTTTAATTAGTATTGTTTAATGTTTCACTCAAAATCATCCTCTGAAGTCTACTCTCAGCTCTTCCCTTAGCCCTATCAGATACTGTTCTCTATTTCCATAACATTTTTGAAGAATCTTATCACTGGATTTACCAGTTGTGTTGTAACTTTCTGTTTGAGTGTCTGTCTCCTTAACTGGATTGTGAGTCTTTGAAGACGTTGGCAGTGTCATATTTATCATGTTATGCCCAGGGTCCAACATGAAGATTGACACATGAAAGTCTGCTAAATGAATGCATGAATGGGTGAGTGATTATCTAACTTAGCACTGCTTTTTCCCTCCTGGCTTTTCCTCACACCCATAGTCTCCACTGAGTTACTTTGCAGATGGACCTGGGCCTCATTCATCTTTGTGCCCCCCGCCCATCTCTCAGCAGAGGCACACAATAGGAAATCAACACGTTTGCTGAATCGACAACACTTTTGCTTAGATTCAATGACATTTGGGAAAAGAAGCAGACATAACTGAAGGCCAGCTAACCCATCTGTGCCCAGCAGAGGGGAAGGAGTAGAAAGATTTTCCACATGAGCCTATTGGCTTCTTTCAGTTGAATTCACGAAGATTTGCTGTCAAAGAGACTCAGGCCCTCTTAAAACTTTTGTTAGCCCTCTGGTTCAGGCAGAGATCCTGTGTCTTACCTGCGGCACTCATCTTTCCTGGCTCCTCAGGAAGCAGATCTTTATAGCCTAAATGCCTGGCTTCCCTGCCCCAGGCCATAGGGCAGATCAGGCACTCCTTGGGCTGTCTCCAGATCAGGTGCCGGTGAGTGGGCGTGTTTCTACCCTGCCTCTGCATTGCTGCCTAGCCTGGGGGCTCCCCACATGGCCCCACCAGAGTAAGCCTTCACCAGATCCCCTGCACTCAAACCTCTTTGCTCTCCTATTATTAACTGGAGTCTTGTAATAAACTACTTCTGTTATCTCATTTGATTTAATTGTTCCTATGAGCACCCTCACAAAGATAAAAGAATCTGGACACATATAGAGCAGTTTGAAGAATAATAATAATACAATGAACATCAGTGTATGAAGGTCCCTTCTTCAATCATGTTCTACTTCTCCCACCAGAGGTAACCAAAATTCTGAAAATTACCATTCCTCTGTCTTTCTTCATAACTACATAATGTAACTCTAAGGGGCACACTGTGTAATTGTACATGTTTTCCACTTTATGGAAATTAAGTGTTTTCTTGCATGTTTTCCTAAAACAGATTTTTTTCACTTAATATTTCATTTAGGAGAGTCAGATATGTTGTCTGCCTTTGTGTGATATAGATCAGCTTTCATTCATTTCTTCTTGATGAATATTGATTTTTTTTTCACCTAGTGTTTTGTTAGCACAAACAGCACTGCTATGAACAATCTCGTACATGCTTAGGAAATATTTGTAAAAGTTTCTCAAACATTGGGAGGGGATTGTTGAACTGTAGTTTATGTGTCTTTCAAGCTTCGTTGAACTCCTACTGCTCCACATCCTCACCAATGCTTGGTATTAGGAGATATTTTAATTTATGACAATATGGAGTGTAGAAAAGAGTATGCTGCATATTGAATTTTTATATATTTGATTACTGGGATTAAATATATATTTATTTTTTATTATTTGTATTCTACTGTAAAAGGTCTGTGTTTTATCCATTTTTGCATTGGGAATTTCGTCTTTTTCTTTTAGATTTTTAGATTTTTATAGCTTCTGTATATTACTCTTTAACATTGTTATACAGTATTCCATTATATAAAAAATATCATCCTTTATTAATTCTCTCTTGATGGAAATTTAGCTTGTTTTCTAATATTTTGTTATTGCAAATGACACTTGTACATTCTTGTACAAAATGCAAGAGTTTTCTAACTTACATGTTGCAAATATATTCTCCAAGTTTGTGACTAATTTCTTTGACCTCCCTAGCTGAAATGAGTTTCTTGATTATTTGACATTTTAGTGTGGGGATTTAAAAAAAAAAAATACAAAACAGACAAAATTGTGAATATCCATCATCAACAATTACCAGCTTGTGGTCAACCTTGTTTCATCTCAACCCTTTCTCACTCCCCCTGGCTTCCAGACTATTTTAAATAAATTTCAAACCTCATATCCTGAAATCCAAAACATGTTTTAGTATGTTCTATAAAAGATAATGGCTCTTTTAAAATATAAATACAATACCACTATCACATGAGACAGTATCAGTACTTCTTTAATACAATGAAATAGTCAGTCAGTGCTCAAATTTCTTCAATTGTTTTATTTTATCTTAGTCTGTTTCTTCAAGATTCAAGTAAAGTTCATACACTGACATTGGTTAATGTCTTATAATCTCTATTTTTTCTCTCCTTGTAATTCATTAGTTGAAGAAACTGAGTCACCTTCTTACAGGTATTTCTACATTCTAGAATAATCTGGATGTTGCTAATTTAATTCCAGTGGTGCTTTTAAAATATAGGGGCTTCGGGGTGCCTGGGTGGCTCAGATGGTTAAGCGTCTGCCTTCGGCTCAGGTCATGATCCTGGGGTCCTGGGATCGAGTCCTGCATCGGGCTCCCTGCTCAGTGCAGAGCCTGCTTCTCCTTCTCCTTCTGCCATTCCCTCTGCTTGTGCTCTTCTATCTCTCTGTCAAATAAATAAATAAAATCTTTTAAAAAAATAAAAAATAAAAAAATAAAATAAAATAAAATAAAATATAGGGGTTTCCTGTATTTCCTTGGTAATTAAGTTTAAAGGATTGATCATAATCAGGTATGTTTTTTTACAAGAACACTTCACATGTAGTGCTGTGTGCTTCTATCAGAAGACACACCACTTCCGGTTTCCATTCTTTGAGAACCATTATTTCATTAAGACTTACTAGATAATCTAATTCTATCATTCCTTCTCTGTTTATTATCTGGAAATCTCCTATAAAGAGAAACTTTCCCCCAAGAACAACTTTATTATCCTGAGGTGAAATTCATATAAGAAAAGCTAGATATGCTTGATTATTCCCCTTTATCAGTTTTTAAAATAATGAATTGATTGCATTCTCAAAAAGTGATGAATTGGAGATGTTTTTCTTAAAATTTTTCTGAACTTTGGGATTTAAATAAGATTTATGTTTTTCAGGGTGCCTGGGTGGTTCAGTCGGTTGGGCAGCTGGCTCTTGGTTTTGGGTCAAGTCATGATCTCGGGGTCCTGGGATTGATCCCCGCTTTGTGCTCTGTGCTAAGCAGGGAGTCTGCTTGAGGATTCTTTCTCTCTCTCCCTCTCCCTCTGCCCCTCCCTCTGCTCTCTCGCTCTCTCTCTAAAGTGAATGGATGACTCTTAAAAAAAAAACAACAGATTTATGCTTTTCAATCTATCACAAATATAATTCTCACTGATGCTTAAATTGTTGCATTTTTGGCCAGTGGGAGTCTTTTCAAGATGGTCTCTGAGCCTTTGGACATAACTTCAGTAACTCTTGGTAGCATCTTTGCTTTCTGGTATTTCACAATGCTCCAGATTCACATGGTGCCCATCTTGTTCTAGATTTAGAAACATAATTTCTCCAGGAAGTCCTAGTTCCATTTAATTGAAAATATTTAGACTTATAATCTAGATGATAGTGATGCTCTTTACAACTCAGTGATCATTTCTAGACTTTTTCAAGGCAAATAATAAGGAAATAAGTTTTTTTTAGGATAGAATACATCATGATTCAAATTGAAAATTCCCGTTCAAAATGCAGACTACAGGATTTTATTGAACTTTATCAATCTTACTGTATACACTGCAGTTTGCTCTGTAGCTGTATATAGGGATATGCTTATACTTTTTCCAACTGCAGAGTTTGTATGTACCATTGTTTATTCAATCAATGACCTGCTAGTAGATATTTGTTTTCTATTTTATTTTTTTATTGCACAAATGATGCTGCAATGAAGATCCTTATGCATGCAAATTTGAGCATTTTTTTGCTAGAATGTTAGCATTTATTTAATTTTTATAAGGAATGGGTGTCACATTTGTCAGATGCCTTTTCTACATCTTGGAGATACTTATAGGTTAAGCTTTTTTCTTCCTAGTTTTATTAGTATGAATGGATTATGTGAATGCTTTTTCCAATAGTGAGCAACTCTTATATTTCTAGAACATGTCTGTCTTTGCTATAATGATTTGTGAAATGTGCTATTAAATTTTGTTTGCTTTCACTCATTTACAATTTCTGCCTCACCATTCCTAAGTGAGATTGGTCTGTGGTTTTGTACTTCCATTCAGTCTTGTTCACATTTGGGGATAGATATCTTTATGTTCTAGTTTTACATGCCATCTATAAACCGACCCTCCCAAATGTTTACCTCCAGCCCACACTTCTGCTCTCCACTCCAGACCCATCTGTCCAGCTGTCTTTTCAACATCCCGTCCACCCCTCCCCGCCTCCAGGTGTGTGACAAACTCAGCAAACTCAGCAAGTCTAAAACTGAGCGCCCGACCTTCTCCTCACACTTGCTCCTCTGGAGTCTCCTCATTCTGGAAATGTCGGCCCCATCTTTCTAGTTGTTCAAACCATTAACTTCAGAGCTTTCCTTGGCCCATCTTCCTCACATTCACATGCATCCATGGGCACTGCCTGCCAGTCCTCGGCTCCCATACCCAGGGCACACCCACGTACCACTGCAACCCTCTTCCCACACCTCCTCATCTCTCCCTTGGACTATCGCACTCATCTCTTGTTTTTCTCTCTACTTCTGTTCAGATCATTCTCAACACAGCTGCAGAGGCCATTTTTTGGTTGCATCATGGCCCTTTTTAGTCTCAACTGTTGAGTGGCTTCCCATCGAATGCGCACTCTTTGCAGTGGCCTGCAAGGCCTCGTCTGGTCTGGTCCCTTGCCAGCTCCCAGACGTCTTTCTCCACCTGTCCTCCTACTCAGCACCAGTCACAAAGGCCTTCTGGTGGTGGGTCCAACATGCCATATACGCCCCAAGTCCTCTGCTGGGAAGACTCTTTCCTCTGCTATCCACACAGCTCTCTCCCTCACACCCTTAAGATATTTGCTGAAATGTCACTTCCTTAGTGAGGCCTTCTTGTCTCAGCACTTCCCTTGCCCATCCTCCCCTTCAATTCTCTGCTTTATTTTTCTCCATGGCTTTCACCGCGCTGAGCCTGACTATGGATTGCATTTATTGGTTCATAGTCTCTTAGCTCCATGAGGATTACCATATCTGTTCTGTTTCTTTTGTTCACTGCTGCTACATTTCTTGGCACCCAGAAGAGTGCTTAGCTCATATCTGTGTTCAGTAAAAATTTGTTGAACTTGCTTTCCAGGGATTAGTGTGCCTCAGTCATCATCTCATTGATAGTTCTTGCTGGATTAGGTTTGCTAATATTTTATTTAAGAATTTTTGTTTCTGTGCTCATGAGGGAAATTGGCCTATAAAATCTCTTCTTACGTGGGTCTTGTCTGCCTTTGCTATCAAAGGAATTTGAGAAGTATTTCCTCTTTATCTACTTTTCTGGAGCATTTTATATAAGATTGGAATTGAAATTTGCTTTTTTGTTTTCTTCAAGGGAAGATCTTTTTAGTAAAGATTTAATTTAAACCTTTATCTTTTATTCATGAGTTGCTTTGTAAACATGTTTCTCTATGAAGTTTATTTTTTAATTAAGAGTTTTGTATTTATTGGTACATGACTGGAATTATTTTAATTAAAGTTCATTAAAATAAAAATTAAATTAAATATTCAGTTCCTCAGTCACACTAGCCACCTTTCAAATACTCAAAAGCTACACGTGGATAGTGGTTACCATATTGGACAGCACAGACATAGAATATTTTATCATCACAGAAAGTTCTATTGGACAGCACTGGTTTAGAATATTCTTCCCCCAGACATTTTCACATCTGGCTTCCTTTTACCGATTATATGCTAGCACACACATCTCCGGTGTGTGGCTTTTCTGAATACTCAGTTTAAAGTACGCCCACCCCCACCCACAATGACATCACCCTATTTTATCTTCTTCATAATCCTACCACTTTACAAAAGAATCATGTTTCTCTGTCTTCCACCATTCTTGACATACACAGTTCCTAAGAACAGGGACCTTACTGGCTTATTTACCACTGAATCCTTAGAGTACAGAACAGTGCCTTGGATAGAGTAGATGTTCAAAAATTATATATTAAGTAAAGTAGATTGAGGGATTGGGAAGATTCATCAATGCGAAGTTGAGATTTTAAATTTTAAAAAAGGCATAAAGTAATATATAATATTATCTTTTTAATCTCTAATGTCCCACTTCTTGTTCTTAATAGTTTTCATTTGTGCCTTTTCATTCTCTCTTACTTATGCCTTATTAATCAGTCTCACTAGAGGTTTGCTTATTTCATTAGTTTCTTTCAGAAAAATGACTTTGACCTTACTGAGGATCTCTATTGTATATTTGCTTTCTCTGTCATTAATGTCTGCTCTTACTTTATTACATCCTTTCTTCTGCCAGCTTTGGGTTTATTCTGTTGACTTTGTATTAACTTCTTTTTCTTTTAACTCAGCTCAATAATGTAAAGCCTTTTTTCCTCTCTAATATAAATAAAAATATTTAAATCTCCTTTGATGTAATGCTTTAGCTAAATATTGTGAGTTTAGATATGTTGTATTTTCATATAAATTCATGCAAAATTTTACTAAATTTTGAGTATTTTTAAAAGTTCCATGTTATTTTTAATCCATGAAATGGCCAGAAGGGTGTTTTTGTTCTGTTTTATTTTTTGTTTTATTTTTGTTTTGGAGTGGTTTCTTTATTGTTATTATTATTCCAAAACGTATGAGGCTGTTTTTAGTTACTCTACATCATGGTGAAGGAAATATTTTTTCCTGCATGTTACAGATTCTTTGGAATTTGTTGGGACTTCCTATAAAGCTTGATACTGGGTCAATTTAAAAAAAAAGTGTACCATGTGTTCCTGAGAAGAATGTTTATTCTATAATTATTGGGTACTGTGTTCCATATGTGCCCATTAAAAACTTAATTTGGAGTGTATTGTTGCAGTGAGGCTGGGGTGACCCCATAGGAAAGGAAGCAAACAAGAAAAAAGTCCCTTCTCTTTTAGCCTTGGGGTCTTCCTCTAGCCCCACCTGTTGGTAGAGACTGGCAGAGAGTGGCTGGCCAAAGAGAAAGGGAGTTAGAGAGTTCCAGTCCAACATCTCAAAGCAGAGAAGAAAAGAGAATCTGTGAGCTAGGACAGCGGACAGGACGGTGACACGCTGTTTGGTGCACTGTGCTAGGCACATGGGAGCTGCAAAGACCAAACAGAACCAGCCTTTTGGAGACCTACAATCTGACCAAAGAGGAAAGACATGGGAGGCTGACTACATTAGAATGACCCCATCACTTTTCAAGGTACCACCACGTTTTCAGGTTGCTGTGGCCCAAGATCTCAGAGTTATCTAACTCTCCTCCCGTCTCATAGCCAGTCAGCCACTGGATACAGCTGATTGTCACCATGGCATCCTCAGGAAGCCTGAGATCTTTTCTTCCCAAACACCTCTTTAGAGGACCTCATCAATCCAGTGAACTTTCTCTTTAGATGCAGGCTCCCTGCTCTTCAGCAAGTCCCCTTCACGCTACCTCTTGGTGAATCTATATGACTCAACACTTTTACCATGTTCTTCCTCTCAATAGAAAGCCTCAAGCTACTACTCCCAAGGGTGTACAAGACATGATCTAACATCCTTATGCAACTTCCAAGTTCTCCTCGCTGCCCTGTCCAGTTTTCCTTTTCAACTTGATGTTTCATGCTTTCCCACATCCCCTCGCTGCTCATCTTGCATTCCTTTAACTTGTATCTGCCCCCTCTCTCCTCCACCAACATGGCCAGAGAAGGAAATGCTGATTACTCCTTTAGACATCTTTTGAGAAAAAAAAAATCTTTCTAAGAAACTAGTCCTGGGGCATGTGGGTGGCTCAGTTGGTTGGGCGTCTGACTCTTAATTTCAACGCGGGTCATGATTTCAGGGTCATGAGATCTGGCTCGGCATTGAGTTCTGTACTCAGCACAGTCTGCTTGAGATTTTCTCTCTCCTTCTCCCTCTGCCCCTCCCCTGTGCATGCTCGAGCTCTCTCTAAAAAAAAAGAAAGAAAGAAATGAGTTCCTCATGGGATACTTGCATTTGAAAAGGAGTCATCCTGATTACCTTATCCAGTATTACAGTTTGGATCTCTAAGATGGTTAAATAAATGAAAGAGCTCTTTTTTTTTTTTTTTCATTCCCTGGGGAAAAAAGCATAGCCGTCATTGCTCACAAATCATAAAATAAATACCTATATATTTCACAAACGCCTCCTTGGAAATTTTATATCTTTTCCAAGAACACTTACATAATTTGCAGGATCTACTGCGAAATTAAAATGTAAGTCTCCTTGTTCAAAAATTATTAAGAGTCTTGAGATGGCAACAGCAGAGCATTATAACTCCTGAGCTCAGCGTTTTATGTACCTGCACGGGTTGCTTGCCCGTGAATCCAGCCTTGATCCTTCCTTGATACATTTGACTTTATTCCATGGGGAATTCTAAGAAATGTGAGCTAAATAGCTCAATGCAGTGCTCACATATATACACTATATTACCTAAAGCTCCTGATATCTCTGACAGAGGCAGATGATCCTCTTGATTAGAGGCACAGCCCCAGGGACAATATTGTGTGCATCTAATCTTAATTGCACCAGTTCTTAGCAAGTTACTTACTCTGTAGCTCAGATTCCCCTCATATGTAAAGTTGGGATAATAGTAACACCCACATCATCGGGTTCTTAGAAGGATTTAATGATTAATAAAAGTAACATACCTAGGACTGTGCCAGGGGTATAAAATGCTCTATAAAAGTTTAGGGTATTAAAATGATATCTTTCTTTTTTCTAAGACTTTTTATTTATTTATGACAGAGAGAGACAGAGCAAGAGAGGGAACACAAGCAGGGGTAGTGGGAGAAGGAGAAGCAGGCTTCCTGTGGAGCAGGGAGCCTGATGTGGGGCTTAATCCCAGGACCCTGGGATCATGACCTGAGCCAAAGGCAGACGCTTAACGACTGAGCCACCCAGGCACTCCTAAAATGTTATCTTTCTTTGAAAAGATTTCTGATCTCATTTTTTATCCTTCATTAAATACTTTCTATGTGTAGCTACATTTTACTGCAAAGTTTTTGAGTTTCAACTAGAAAGAAAAACCAAGCAAATTACCACTTAGGGTACTAAGATTAGGTCATACTCAACAAGAAGCAGGTTAACCTTGGTGCCAAAGCTAAATTAGTTAATCGATTTGTTGATTGAATTGATTATTCATTCTTTCAAAAAATATTTGCTTTTGCCTACTGATCCCTCCAAGAAGTTGGAAAGGCATAGACGAACAGAACACAGTCCCAACTATCACAATACGACATAATGTGGTACCACAAGAAAAGTAAGCAAATGCCACTTGAATGGAAAGGAGCTTGATTCCTTCCTAGATGAGAGTATGATAGAGAGAATTAGAGAAGCCTTTGCAGAGAAGAAGATGATGGTTAAGGTAGCTCTAAAAAGATGAATAGGCATTTCCCAGGCAGACTCACTCAGGGTGAAAGTATATTCAAAAGACTGATGATGTAGAGGAATCAGGCATGACCAGGATGGACGGGAAGTTTAGTATGGTAGAAGCTTAAGGTTCAGGCTAGGAGTGAGTGCAAAGAGAATCACAAGGTTGCAAGCTGAGTGGTTGCCAGACCTCAGGAGCAGCCTCATACAGCACTCTAAAGAGTCTGCCTTTTAGCCCATGCACCATGGAGAATCTGGAAGACTTGGAAGATAGAAGAGGCAGGTGGAGGGTGGACAGTGAGATAAAGTAGATACCTAACAAAGTGACTGCTTAGAAGGAACTGAATTTTCTTCGTCTGAATGGCATCATAACACACTGGGACCTCGTCCAGTGAGTGAGATCCTGCTCCCCTTTTCTACCCAACTGACCCAGGAGCAGATGCTTGATTCAAATCCAGGCTGAGAGAAAGTGTTCTTGTTTGGTTGATTTGGTTTGTTTTTGTAATAGAGGAGAGGCTTTAGGTGCTGGAGCCAGTATGAAATAGCCTTTGGAATTAAAATGGCTGTTTTAATCAATGTTACTTTAATATGACAACTAACTTCAGGAATCTATCCATTGGTAGACTCTATACAATATTTTCTTTTTTGATCACAGAACTTAAACAGAAATTTTGGCCTGGAATGGGAAGAAAGGGTTATTATTTGATGTGTATTTGCATTAGAGACAGGTAAATTTATTTTTTCATCAGACGTCCACTATTTGACTCAAAATCTACACTGAGCTTTGCACTTCAAAAAAAAAAAAAATCTGTAAAAAAAAAAGAAGGAAAGAATGCATGGAAGAGAACCAATCTTTTTGCAAATGATGGATGATTTCTAGGGTGGATTTCTACCCTTGTTCTCAACTCCCTGAGAGCCTCCACACTAGTTTCAGCTGCACCACCCCCGCCCCACTTGGTTTTCAGCGGACAATCTGATACAGTTTGATATAAAGTTGCATTAGGAATTGGGGATGGTTTCTAGTCCACTCCACTGTGATCTTTGTTGGTGGAATTTGGTCAGATACTGCTGTCAGAATCAAGTAGAACACCAGGCAGCAGGGAAGAGAGGAACTCATAGGGAATGCAGGTCCATGTAACCTAGGTAATCTTGCATATTGATATCTGAGAGCACATGACGTGGGTGAATTATGGTGCTGTGTTCTTTTTAGTGTGGTCGCCAAAGCCAGCAATGCCAAGTCCTTGCTAATGTCATCTTTCATACTCCTTGAAAGCCACAGATTAGTTGACAGTTGCTGTTTCCTATCAGATCAATTCGGAGATTAGTTGGGAAAAGTCCATATTGAGCTGAACTCATAGCTGTCATGCCAAATGCCTGTGGGACTCAAGAGTTGCACAGATATCTGTCCACATGTACATAAGAGATAGGATGTTGTATGTATGAGCATATATCCAGTTCTCAATTATCTTTGGCAGAGTTGTGGCACAGCTAATGAAAGTTATTTGTGTTTGCATTTAGATTTATTAGATCAACTTCTGTGTTTATGGAGAGGCTACATTTGGAAGCCAACACCAACATCTGATTGTTTGCTTTAACACTTCCAGCTTTGTGACCTAAACTCCTCTGTTTCAATTTCTTTATCTGTAAAATGAATATAATAATGCCTATCCTATCTATTTCATATCGTGCTTTGAAAGTTAGAAGTCATTAAGTGGAAAATTAGAATTTTAATGAAGTCTGATTTATCATATTTTTCTTTTATGGTTTGTATTTTTGTGTTCTAGTATCTAAGGAATCTTTGCCTCACCTGCAATCAAAAAGACTTTCTGCATAGAATTTTGCAGTGTTAGATTTTATCTTTAGGTCTATGATTTATTTCAAATTGATTTCTGCATGTGGTTCACAGGAAGAATGAAAGGTTTTATTTTGTTTTGTTTGCTTTACAAGGTTGGCCGTTTGTTCTAGCATTGTTTGTTGAAAATACTTCTCAGTTAATTATCTTGCATTTTTTTGAACATCAACTGACTTTTTATTCTGTTCCATTGATCTATTTGTTCATCTTGCACCAATTCCACATTTTCTAGATTACTATAGTTTTACAGTAAGTCTTGAAAGTAAGAGGTGTGTCTTCCAACCTAGCCTTTTAAAAATACACTATTAAGAAAATGAAAAGACAATTCAGAGACTGGGAGAAAATATTGGCTAAGCACACATATGATAAAGGACTTGTAACCAGATTATACAAAGAACTCATAAAACTCGGTAAGAAGACAAACAGTTCAATTAAAAAATGGGGGAAAGATTTATATAGACATTTCCCCAAAGAAGAGATACAGATGGCAAATAAGCATCTGATGAGATGCTCCTCCACAATATTAGATATTAGGGAAATGCAATATAAAACCATAATGAGATACCCCTACATACCTACTTGAGTAGCCAAAATTAAAAAAGACTGACAATATCAAGTGCTAGTAAAGACAAAGAGCAACTAGAACTTTCAAATATTGTTGGTGGAGTACAAAATTGTAAAATTACATTAGAAAACAGTGTGGAAGTTTCTTATAAAGTTAAATATATACTTACCATACAATCCAGTCGTTCTGATCTTTGATATTTACCCAAGATTAATGAAAACAAATCCCACTTAAAGACCTGTGGGCAAACATTCATAGCAACTTAATTCACAATCACCAAAAACTATAAACAGCACTCATGTCCTTCTACTGGGGAATGGAAAAATGAACTTGAGGTACATCCATACACAGAATACTTCTCATCAATAAAAGGGAATGAACTATTGGCACATGCAATAGCACAGATGAATATCAAAAACATTATACTAACTGGAAGAAGCCAGATGCAGAGGCTACAACCTGCATGATTTCATTTGCATGACTTTCTGGAAAAGTTCAAAGGATAGGGATTGAAATTAGAATAATGGTTTCCAGGGGTGATGGGTGGGTGGGGATCAGTTACAATGAGACATGAGACCACTTTCTGGAATGATGAAGTGTTCTATACTTTGATTGTGGTAGTGGTTACATGACTGCAAATATTTGTCAAAACTCATAGAACTGTACACCTAAGAAGAGTGATTTTTACTACATGTAAATTATACCTCAATAAACCTGACTTGTTAAAAAGTCATTACACAGTTGACCTGAAAGTCCTACCACATAAAAGCAAGTGTTCCAGCTTCAGACTTTCCACCCTCCCTTTGGAGGATGAAGGGCGAAATTTCCCAGGTGGCAAGTGTGATTGTGATCCTAGGCAAGTCCATATGCTCCCTATTCTGTGCATTTAGAACTTTTGCTTTTACCTTGTTACTAATATTTAGAGCACTTGTCAATATTATCTGTCCTATCCTATCTACCTACCTACCTTCCTATCCATCCATCTATGGAATCATGATGGCATGTCAATTGGTGAAACCACTTTCGAAAATAGTTCCTCATTAACCAATAAAGTTAAATATTCATCTACCTTCTGACCCACAATTTCACTTGTTTATATACCCTTGAGCAAAACTTTCACACAAGGAGGTCACAGCAGCACTATTCACAGAGATTCTGAAAACAATCCAAATGCTTATCAACGGGAGAGTACATGAATAAACTCTGGTGTGTTTACACAATGAAATGTAAACTAACTCGAGAGGCGTGACACAAAATGAATAAACCCGAGCTATAAACAATTAAATGTGAAAATAAACCCAGGAGATTATAGACAGCATCATACCATTTTTATAAAGTTAAAAAAAAAACCCTAAATACAAAATGCAATGTTAAAGAACACATAGGGATGCAATAAAACTCTATAAAAGGGAAGTGGCAGAAACAATGAGGTCTCAGTGGCGGCGGCAGCAGGAACCAGGGAGTGCAGACACTTGTTTCCTGCCCTGCCGGGTTCCCACAGCAGTGGGGCCAGCAGCCACTGGGGGCTCTGGGAAAGTCCATTTTCCATTTGCTTCTCCTGTGCTGTGATTGGAAATGGCCTCATGCCCGTTTCTACTATCTGAGTTCACTTCGTTTTTCTCCTTTTGCTTCTCTATTTCCTTCACCATATTTGTAGCCAAGTCTCTGTTTTAAAATCCCATCCTCAGAAGTGCCTAAGAAAATTTTTACTCTCTGGATTAGACATCCATTTTCTGGACTCCGTGCAATGGATGCAAAAGATATGTCAGGAAAATTCTAAGCTGGTGCAGAAAAATGGGCTTTGGGTAATAAAAAATTATTAGTCATCAAGAGAGTCACTACCCATGATGAAATATTCGAGAGTCAAGGTGATACAAGAATTTTAAACATGTGTACCCTTAGTGAAATACTCTCTGAATATGCAAAGCCAATTTGTTAGAATTCCAGAGAGGTTTGAAAATCAACAGATTAGGAATTTTGAAATACTTCACTTGATTATAGATATATCAGGAAGACAAAAATTAGCAAGTATATTAAATATGCAAACAACTCAATTAAATTTATATCCAACACATAGAAAATATAGACTACTCTCAAGCACACAACGAACATTACAAAATTTGGTCGGCACTTGGTCACAAAGCAAGTCTCAATAAAATTCATGGCGTATGTATTACGAGTTTGTGTTTGCTCGTTTTAATAACTAAGTTGAAGCTCAAAACAAGTATCTAAATTTAAAACCTTGTATATTTGGAAATTGAAAAAAAACTAATAACTTATGGTTTAAATAATAAATTATAATGGAAATTTAAAATTCTTAGAATTATACAATAATAAATACACTACCTATCAGCATTTAGAGATGTAACAAGAGTGGGGCTATGAGGAAAATTTATACTATTCGGCACTTACAAAAGAAAAGGAGAATGGCTAAAAATTAAAGGCTGAAAATTACAAGATTTGGGAAAGAACAATAGAAGGATCCCAAAGAAAAGTAGTATAGAGAAGATGAATATGGCCCAGAGTTGTTTCATGATTAAAACAAAACTAACAAAAACTAAAATATACATTTCTCTGGTGAGGTTAAGGGGAAAAATACTAAAAGAGTATTTTGAATGTAAAGGAAGACATAAATCATTTTAAATGGAGAATTAAAATTAACATGACAGATGCCAACAACCTTAAAAACAGAGAAAATTGGGGAAAAAAAGTAAAAAAACAACTTACCAAAACTGACAGAAGAAATAGGGATAACAATATTGAAGCAATGGTTATAAATCTTATGAGGAAGAGAAAAACGAACTTAAATAATTTTACCAGTAAGTTCTACCAAATGTTTCAGGTATACATCATGTCAATCTTTTATCACCATGCTAACAAACGGAAAGAAGGATCCCTTCTCTGCTCATTTTTAAGTCTATCATAACCCTGACACCCAAAAGTACACTGACATGTTGAGGAAATAAAGTTAAAACATCACTTTCCTCATTAAAATGGATTAAAGAACATTAAATAAAATATTGGCAAATTGAATCAAACCTTATAAAAAGACAACCAATCAAGATAAACGTGGCTTAATACCACTTGGGTATAAAATACCTATTTGACTATATTAATGGATTAAAAATTATATAACTGTTTCAATAGGTTGAGAAAAACCTTGAGATAACATTCAATATGCATTCATGACTATAAACTTTCAGTAAACTAGGAGTGTGAGGTCACTTTTATAATCTTTCCTGACATATCTATAAAAATACTACAGCGCATGCCACACTAAATGAGGAAACACTAGAAGTCTTCCCATTATTCCTAGTTTCGCTAGCCATTGTATTGGGTTTCCACAATAGTGCAATAAGGGCAGAAGAATAATCAATTAAGTGAAGAAGGATTAGGAAGGAGGAAATAAACCAGTCATGGGATCCTTTACGTGGAAAAATCAAAAGAACACATAGATTATTAGAAATGATACACAAAATTCATTTACTTCATTTTTTGTTTTGTATTTAAATTTTAAATACCGATTAACCACCAAAAATAATAGAAAGTGTAACTGAAAAGACAGTGCCACTTAAAGTAGTATATGAGAGTGTCAGAACCTAACAATTCCAATGAGTGTGTAAACTGCTACAGGAAGATTCCAAATGGTAGTAAGAGATGGTAATGACTGCCTAAGTAAATGGAGAAATCTACTGTGATCATAGAAATGAAACAAATCTTTAAGGTGTCAATGGTGTTAAAGTTCATCTATAGATTCAGTGTAACTCCAATCCAAATCCCAACAGTTTTTCTTAAAATTTGGTAAATTGATAATAAAATTTGTGCAGAAGACTAAAACTTCCAAGAATAACCAGGATACTTTGACAGAAAAGCAGAGAGAAGGAACATCTAACCCAATACCAATCTCATAATAACTAAAACAGTGTGGTACTGCCACAAAACATAGAAAAATAAAGAGCTCACGAAGCCAAGATCAGGACCTGTGCCAAAACCAAGAGTTGGATGCTTAACCGACTGTACTACCCAGGTGCCCCTGGAGGTGGATGGATATTCTAACATAAGATTCATTACTAATTATTTAAAAGGTATATAATATATGTTATTTCTTAACACATCCAAGTGATAAATTCAGTAGTTTGGTCACAGGTCGACTCAAAAACCCAGAGATGGCAGACGAGCCATAGCTGTTCTAGAGTATTGCTAGACCTTGAATGCACAGCAAGGTCCTAGTGTTAAGGTCAAACATCTCCATTTGCTAGAAAACATACTCTTACATATAGCCTTGCCTAGCAACCTATGGATCCGGGCAGAAGGTCCCCATCAAGTTTCCCCAGGTGGGTCCTCCCTGCAGCTTATCCAGCTCCCCCCCAACCCCCAAAGGCCTAGGAAGTGCTGCTGTAGGATTGGTCAGAGCAGAGGCACCATCGCTGCTGGACTGGAGGCTCATCTCTAGCCTCCCAGCAAGGACCATGGGCTGAGCTCACCTTGCAGATGCTCCTTGCGGAAGTGTGAAGCTCCAGCCACAACCCACACCACAGTGCGGGAACCATAATGGAACCTGGACCCCCCTGTAATAGTCCATTCACTCATTCACCAGGATTCACTCCACTGTCATGTCATAGGACACTTATTGAGTCTTACTGCAGGCTGTGTTCCAAATCTGGCAAATGGCAGACTCCTGCCATAATACAGCCTCACCGCCTTTAACTATCAAACTAAGAAGTGGTAAACCTATTGAATTCTTGTGGCAGCCACTGAAGGCACCAGGGGTTCTCCTGATGCTAAACTCTTCAAAATCATGTGATCAGAGTGACTCCACCGCCCAGCACTCGAGTTCTATAACACTGAGTTCCTACACTCAGTGAGAGTTCAGGGAGGGTCAAATCACTTGCCATCCTCCGTCTCCCTCAAGCAGGATACTAAGGGGCAGGAGGTGCTGGGTCAAAATAACTTCTGATGCTCAGAAAAATTCTTTTCAGAGCTATTTGTGCCCGTGTGTGCATGCATGTGCGTGTGCATGTGCGTGTGGGTGTGCGTGTGTGTATCTGGGTTTAATAAAAGTCTGTACAAAAGCCAAACTATCAAAATGTTAAAAACCCACAAGTATGCGGCTTACCTCCTAGAGTTTTTCATGTCATCAACGATTGAGATGTTAGAATTACCCAGCTAATGTGAGAGACAGCCGTGGTACAGTGGGGTGGGCCCTTGACTTGGCATCAGAATATGGGGTGTTACTGAGTTTCCTAACTGCTATGATCCCCCCACAGCACCCCCATACTCCCATGATCTCCCCTGATCACCATAGGAAAGAGCCACTCCACGATGCTGAGCAGGCCTATTACCCAATACCACGTTCTTCAAAATTCAAATGCATTTACCAGATATGACCCACCTCCATCCACTGATTAAATACAAGATCTAGAAGTAGGTGGTTCCTTTCTCATCCTCTCCCAGGCATCTCCCTGGGTGCAAGGTGTTTTCGTCTCCTGGCCAGGGCCATGGTCAGCCCCTCTGTGTTCCTCATCTCAGCCGTGCCTCGCCCACGTCTTGTCTCACTTACCTCAATTAGGGATCTAAAATCCTCCCAGCAGCCCCAAGCTCTTCTGGTGCCTTATCTCCTTTCCTAGTTTCTACTTGCAATTCCATTTTTTTCCCCTAAGACCATTTATACCTCCTCTTCCAGGAAGCTCCTCTTATATATTCTCCCTTTGTAGGGGAGCGGTGGGCCTCATATGTAAGATGATGGAGGATTTTGTTCCCTCCGATTTCTGGCTGGAGAATCATTGGTGGGGAGCCCAGGCTTCTGAGGAGGCCAGGGTGTGTGAGCCCCCTGTTGTGATAGCGAGCGGAGGGCAAATTGGCGTCACAGGTCTCTACAGAAAGATGAAGGGGACTTGTTTAGCAGAGAATAGAGCTATCTAGAAAGGATTTTAGGGAAGGTTTTCGGTGTGTTGTGCTGTCTGAAGCCTGTGCTATCTCTCCCAGATAATTCTGATCAAGAGCTGGGTTCTTGGGCGCCTGGGTGGCTCAGTTGGTTGAGCGACTGCCTTCGGCTCAGGTCATGATCCTGGAGTCCTGGGATCGAGTCCCGTATCGGGCTCCCTGCTCGGCGGGGAGTCTGCTTCTCCCTCTGACCCTAACCTCTCTCATATGCTCTCTCTCATTCTCTCTCTCAAATAAATAAATAAAATCTTAAAAAAAAAAAGAACTTAAAAAAAAAAAAAGAGCTGGGTTCTTTCTCATGGCTTGGGGGAATGCACAGATGTTCCTTTCGTGGAGACACCAGATGCCATGGTG
The DNA here is from genome assembly GCF_011800145.1 of Mirounga leonina. Classification (NCBI taxonomy): domain Eukaryota; kingdom Metazoa; phylum Chordata; class Mammalia; order Carnivora; family Phocidae; genus Mirounga; species Mirounga leonina. The sequence continues at coordinate 16,121,739 of NW_023270265.1, read as the reverse complement.
CTACTCTTTCCCTTCTTCCCTCCCATCCCCTCCCCCCCCCCTCCCCTCCCCTTCCCCCTCTCCTCCACCTCCCCTCCCTCCTTTTTTCCTTGCAGTTTCATACAGAACAACTAATTCTTTTACAGTCTTGAGAAAGAAGTCGTGGGAGTTGGAAGTGAGTAATGTAACTGAGATCCCTTCTAGCACGAGTCTCAGGCTCTTGGAAGACCGGACACCGGGAAACAGTTGTTTCAAGCTCCAGCTCTGCACCTTGATTGATCGGTAGTTTTGCACAAATCATTCAGCTTTTCTAAGCCTCAGTTCCTTCATTTGTTAAGCAAGACATTTTACTAATGGCCCTTATATTGTCACTGTAAGGGCTGAATCATACAATATATGTGCAAGTGTATTTTAAACTACTCAGTGCTTACAACTTAATTGATTCTTATAATTCATTCAAATGCCTGTTCTCGAATCCCCTAATTTAAAGCAATTTGCAGGACACGTAGTTGAAAAGGGCCACTGTGACTGTAGTATTTTTTTCCAGCTTGACTGACCGTGTGTGTACCCACTAGCGCCGGCGCCCTGCCCCGCCTGGGCTCTCCGCACGGCTGGGGTGTCACAGCGATCAATGGAAGGGGGGGCGCACCCATCCTGGCGTGCAGGCACGGAGCTTTGCCAGAGCCATCTGCTCCGAGAAGTCAGAGGCCACAGACGGAGAAATGTGGTTTTAATTTTTTGTGCTAAGAAGTTTCATGAAATAATTTTCCCCATTTTTTTTTTGATGTGATGCCTCAAGGAAAATAATAATAAAGCAAAACTGGAGGAGGGAAGGTTATCTGCTAAATGACATTTTCCCCTATTCCTTCTGCTTCTATTCCTAGAAAGGAGAAATTGAAAACTGCAGGGCAAGTGTTGGCAATATACCAGGCTTTCTTGTTTTGCTCCTAATCACTGCAACAGGCAAATTTCTTTTTTGGAGCGTGACAGGCTAATGCTGTCTTTAGACAATGAACAAAAGTAATTATGGTGACATTTATCAGGTGCTTAATGCATACGGGCGCGATGCAAACCCAGAATGAACATGGTTAATCCTGCAACAATACTCTAAGGTCAGCACAAAGTGAGGACACCCAGCCCCAGCCCTAGCGTGTAAGTGGGAGTAAGCCAGGAAATGAAGGATACTTCTCTCCTTCCTGGGCACACCTTCCGAAGCATGATGTTGCCTTCCTGATTTAGGAACTACAAAACAGGTTTAAACCCTCATAGTGGAAGTTTGAAATGCTCATCACAGAACCACAGAGACCTGGAACTGAAGCCTCGGGGAAACCCGTGGGTCCTTCCCGCTTACTCCAATTACCCCGACTCTTTGGGGATCACAATGCTTAAGAACAGGAAGCTACTGCAAATAATGAAAATCCCTCTGAACATCTTGTTTTCAAGGAAGAAAAATAAGGTTTTGCTGAAGATCCAGTAGTATCCCTCTCTTTAGTGTTATTACTCTTCCTGCTTTCTGAAGGTCTGGACTAGGAAGTGAAAGTGTTTTGCTGAGAAGGGGATTTATTAATGGTCCAAGTGCATTGAAACAGGCCAGGAGGGCCAGCCTTCCCCGTGCAAGGAGAGCTGCCCCTGCTGAGCTGCCTGCCGCACCAGCTGGTCTGGTAGTTTCTCAGGAAGACTTGCAAAAAGGGATGGTTCACAGCTTTGCACTGGGGAAAGCCGCACTGAAGGGTTACCTTACAAACTCTCCCCAGGAATCTCCGTCCACCGACTCACAATGGACATTCTCTGTTTTCTCCCCGTCGTGCACCTGACCAGTGCCCACGGGAGCTAAGTACTGCCTGGCAGCGCCCCTCTTCCCTGCCTGGCTCTACTCCTGCCACCAGCTCTGTGTGAGCTTTCCAAGAGTTCAGCTGCCTTTTCCCCTACACTTATATGTGCCAGTTGCACTTGTGATTTTAATTATAGGATTTAACATTTTGTAAATGGCTGAAATAGGGGAGGCGATAAAGTACATGTGTGAAAAAACTTTTTGTGAAAATGATCATATTTACCACATCTAAAACACTATTGATTTGAAGACAAGTCACTATTTTATGTCTCATTTAGAAAGAACAAAATACCGACAATCAAACCACAGTACATCACTGATTGTAAGCATATTCCTATTTAAAAAAAATTAAAATATGAGAGAAAAGTGCATGTTAGAATTAATAAAATATGGTAAGTTAAATAATTTGGAAAAACTCTATGAAGAAGAGACAATTGTGGGATGCAAAACGAATATACAGTTGACTATTTGCATGCACTGGGATCTAGTAACTAAACCTCTAGGCATATATGGAAGAGGAATTCTTATATAGATACGATAGGAAGCACATACAAGAATATTTAGAGTAGCAACTGGAACCAACGCAATGTCCATAAGTAGAAAAGAGGATAAATAAAATGTGTCATATTCACAGAATGGACTATTACATAGCAGTCAAAGTAAGCAACAGCGACAACAAAAGTCTGGATGAATCTCAAGAATATAATATTAAATGGAAAAGTGACTTCCAAAATTGTTTACCAAATTCTTATAAAGTTAAAAGTAATTAAAACAAAAATTTACAGGCATTTTTGGGAATATACATATATTGGTGGAACAAAACCAAATGAACAGGAAACGAGGCAAGAAGGACATGGTATCCAGGGTGTTGGTTAACTTGAGTTGGAGGAAGCAGGGAGACAAGGAGAGGGGAGAAAAATCTGGTGAGAGGTAGGTGAAACTCAAAGCTCTTGTTCTTCCTAAAGTGTGGTTAGTTCATAGCTGTATTACATTACAAGATAATTAAAGAACTGATGGAATAAAGGAAAGTCATGTATTAATCAATTATGACAGTGTGTTATGAACCAGAATTTATCCAATCCTGTGCAACTGGGGTCCAATTAAAAGAATCAATTTATAAGCCAAGTGGACTTCTGAGTGCTAATATTTGAAAGTTATAGTAAAAATGTAGGTTGTTATTAATTTGTAAGGTTTTTAAAAACATATTTTGGGTACAAATCCTTTGCTAGCAAGCAAATGTGTTGCAAACACCTCCTAAAGTTGCCTTTAATGAACATAATTTCTTAAACTTTAATACAGATTGATGTAGCACTTGCTTTCTTTCGTGATATGGTGTTTGTGTCCTTTTTAGGAAAAAAAAAAGTTTTCTTTACCCTAAGTTCTCAAATGTATATTATTATGTTTTTCTCAAGTAACTTTATTGTTTTATATTTCATTTAGATCCAAAATCCCTCTGGAATTTATTTTGTGTTTGGTAGGAGAAGTGACCTAGTGCCATTATTTTTTACCCATAGACATCCTATTAACCCAACACCTTTTCCTGGAAAGGACATTGTTTCCTCCTACGAACTGCACTATCACCTTGTTATAAATATACCTGAACTTGATTCTGGACTCTCTGTTCCATTCTACTGTTTAGTGTCTTCCTTTGAACCAGTAATAAATTTATTGTAGCTCATGTTATATCTGCTAGTAAAGTTTTCCCACTTTACTTTTCTTCTTCAAGATTGCTGTGAGTGTTCCATAATTTTTGCTTTTCTGTGAGAATATTAGAATCAGCTTGTCAGTTTACCCTCCCCCCTTTAAAAAATCCCTCTTGTGATTTTGATTGGGCTCTCATTGAAAATACATGTGAATCTGGAGGAAATTGACATCTTGACAATATTGATTCAACAATACAGGATATGTAATTCATTCATTTAGGTCTTCTTTAGTTTCTTTAGTACATTTTTAGTTTTAGTGTAGAAGTCCTATGCAGTCGTTGTTAGACTCGTTCCTATTTAATATTTTTGATGTTAGTATAAATTTTCTAAATGTAATTTGGTACTTTTTTGTGATTGAAGTACAAAGAGACAGTTCACTTCTGCAAACTAACCTTATCTCCAAAGATCTTACTAAATTCACTTACGAATGCTAATAGTTTTCCTCTAAATTCTCTTGATTTTTCTATGTAAACGGTATCATATTGTCTGAAAATAATAAAAGCTTTGTTTCTTCCTTTCCTATGCTTACAGTTTTTATTTCTTTTTCTTGTTTCATTTCACTGCCTCCAGGAAAATGTAGAGTAAGAGTGGTGTAGCAGGTACCTCTGTCTGTTCCTAATGTGGGACTAAGTTTTCTAATATTTTCTAATATTTCTAATATTTTGCTGAGTATATCAACTGAGAGTTTTTAGATTTATTATCAGGTTAAGTAAATTTTCATAGATCTCTAACTTGCTTAGAGGGTTTTTTTTATCATTAACTGACACTGAGTTTTGACAAATGCCTTTTCTGCAACTATCAAGGTGATCATATAATTTTCTATTTTTCTGTTAAAGTGATGATTACCTTGATTGTATTTATAATGAGAAACCAAGCTTACATACTCAAAATAGTTCACTTAGTCATAGGGTATTAAAATTGTTATATATTGTTGGATCTGACTTGCTAATATTTAACAAAGGACATTTGCCATCTATGCTCGTGAGAGTGATCAGTCTGAGGTTTTCTTATCTTAAAAATGTCCTTGTCGGGTTTCAGAATCAGTATTACATTATGTTGACCTCATGAAAAGAATTAGGATGTATTTCCATCTGTTCCCTTCCTTCCGTATCCTGTGGAAGAGTTTTGTGCAAGATTGGGATGTTTCTTTCTTCAGTGTCTGGAAGAATTCATTAACAAAGCTAGGATATTCATTGTGAAAATATGGATTCAATTTTATGTATACCAAAATACTCAGATTATCTCTATGACATCTGTAATAATTCTCCCTTTTTACTCTGCACATTGTTAGTTTGTGTTTCTCTCTTTTTAGGTCTGTTAGTTTTGCAAAGTTTAATCCATTTTGTTAATCTTAAGTAGCTTTAGTTTTCTTGATTTTTTTTCTACAGTGTGCTTGTTTTCAACTTTATTGATATTTGCTTTTATGTTTGTTATTTCTTTCTTCTCTTTTCCTAAAGCTTGCTTTGATGCACTTTCTTGCTTTTTGAAGTAGAATGTTAATAATTGGTTTTCAGCCTTTTTTCTTCCCTAAAATAAGCATTTAATGCTTTAAATTTCTCCATAAGCACTGCTTATTTTCGTTCCACAAATTTTGATAAGTTGACTTTATTATAATTTAGTTTAAAACATTTTCTAATTTCCATTTTGATTTTTTTTTTGATCCATAGACTATTTAGAAGCATACGAGTTAACTTCCACATAGTTAAGGTGTTTGTAGTTATCTTTCAACTAATAATTTCTAGCTTAGTTCCATTGTGATCAGAAAGCATACTATGAATAATTTCAACTTTTGTCAGTTCATATGGCCATTACGGAGTGGATAGCCACATAAAATATGGCCCTCTATAGTTCCACAGTGTTAGTTCTGCCTATAAATTTGTATGTAATTTTCACCCCCATTCTTCTTGTTAATTTCTATTCAGGTATATTGTATATTGGTATCTAATCGCTGTGTTCATTCGCATCTCCCTAATGACAAATGATGCTGAGCCTGTTTTCACATGGGTTTTTTTTGTTGGTTTTTTTTTTTTTTTTTGCCATCTGTTTATCTTCTTCAGTAAGGTGTCTATTCAGTATTTTTGCCCATTTCCCATTTGAGTTGTTTGTTTTCTTATTGTTGAATTTTAAGGGTTATTTCTATATTTTGAATACTAGTCCTTTATCACATATGTGTCTTACAATTTTTTATTTCCAGGATGTGGCATGGTTTTTTCATTCTATTAATAATTTCTTTGACAGAGCAGGAGTTTTTAATTTTAATAAAGTCCAACTAATCATTTTTTTCTTCCATGAATTATGCTTTTGGTATAAAATCTAAAAACTCAACACCAAACCAAGGTCACCTCATTTTCTCCCATGTTAATTCCAGAAGTTTTATGATTTTGCATTTTACATTTAGGTCTGTGATTCATTTTGAATTAATTTGTGAAAGGTATAAAGTTTGTATCTAGGTTCACTCTTTTGCACATGGATGTCCAATTGTCCAAATCATTTGTTGAAAAAGCTATCCCTTCCCCATGGGATTCCCTTTGCTCCTTTATCAAGGTTTGATGATATTTGTATGGGTCTATTTCTGGGTTTTCTATTCTGTTCCACGGACCAATATGTCTATTCTTTCACCAATCCTGTGCTGTCTTGATGACTGACGCTTCATAGTAAGTTTTGAGATCAGAGAGTGCCAGTCCTCTCACTTTGATCTCCCCCGCCCTTCTCCCCTCCTCATTCTTCTCCTTCTCCTCCTCCTTCTCTTTCTTCTTCTTCTGTATTGTGTTGGCTATCCCAGGTATTTTGCCTTTCCATATAAGCTTTAGAATCAGCTTGTCAACATCCACAAAGTAGCTTGGTGGGATTTGGATTTGGATTGCAATTAATCCATACTTCAAATTATGAAGTATTGATATCTTAATAATATCGAGTCTTCCAATCCATGAACATTAAATATCTCTTCATTTCTTTAGATCTTTTATTTCTCTCATCAGGAGGGGATTGTCAGCTTACCTCAGAAGTTTTCTCCTATCTGGAATTTTAGCTTACAGAATTATTTTTGCTTCCATAGCTCTCTGACAGCTTTCTAACATTATTTGTTATAGTTTATCTATTTCTTTTCTACTTGTTGCAACTGCAGTGTCCAATAACCCAGAAGCAGATAACTAATAACTTTTTTACCCTTGGGGGATTTATATTTCCATTAAAAATATATAAGCAACTATGTATATGTATTTGTCTTCCCCTTTCTTTAATATACAATAACATACTGAATGCATTTTATTGTGCTTTTTCCCACTTAGCAATAATTACTGGAGATCATTTTGCAGCATTATATATAAATATTTCTCATTCCATTTTAGAAGTGGCTATACCATAGTTTATTCACTGGGTTCTTCACTATGATAAAGAGTGCAACATAAAAACCCGTTTAAATGTGTATTTTTAATTTGCCTTGCACCAACAGACCAAGGAACGGGCAGGGTATGGTTAATTTTCATGAATTTTTCATATGTACTTGAAAATTTGGGATATTGTCTATTATCAGGGTTCAGAGTTTATGATAGAGCAGTAAGTTCTAATTCCATTGATTAGGTCGTCTATATCTTTTAAATATTTTGTCCATTTTATCTGTCTTGAAGTGACAAAGTAAGTTAAAATATTTTATTAGTTGTATAATTCTACTTTCTCTTGCATCTCCTGGAATTTCTGTTTTAGAGACACAGCTACTATGTTGCTGTGTTCAAGAATATTAATAACCGTTAAATACCATTGTGAATTATAAGGTCAAAAAAAATCCTGTTATTTCTTTTAATACTTTTTTTAAAAGGTTTTATTTATTTATTTGACAGAACGAGAGAGCATAAGCAGGGGGAAGAGTAGAGGGAGAGGGAGAAGCAGGCTCCCTGCCAAGCAGGACCCTGGGATCGTGACATGAGCCGAAGGCAGACACTTAACCATCTGAGCCACGCAGGCGTCCCTTAATACTTTTCATGGAATTTTACTTCATTGGAAATCAGAATTGTGACTCCTACTTTCTTTTTCTTTGCCTTGCCTGATCTATCTCAGCCCATCATTTGTTGTTGCTGCTGCTGTTGTTTTTAATACTCCAGAATCGTTTTGGTTTGGGTATGACTGTTGTATGCAACATAACATTGGCTCTAGCTCTGTTAGCCAATTGAAAAATATTTTTACTTTTAATGCTATACCAATTAACACTTGTAAAGGATATATGTGTCATATTTATTTCATGTATCGTAGTTTGATTGTGTGTGTCTTTTATTATATGGCCGGCCTCTTTCTCTCTCTCTTTCTTGTTCTCCGCACCCTCCACCACAAACTTTCTTCCTTCCTTCCTTCTACTCTTGCTCTCACTAACTTTCTTTTCAACTGGCTTTAGTTTTTTTCTTTTTTCAGCCTGAATCTTCAGGATTGGTCACCTGCTTTTTTTTTTTTTCAATCACCAGTATTCCCAAGATTCTCATATTACTGTTCCATCAATGAACCCACCCAGTATAATTTCTGGATCCGTCCCACTATTTGTCTTACACTAGGGCCATCGATCATGGTTAGACTGGAAATTCCATGAGAGACATATCTATCCAGTTATCCTCAGTAACAAGCATGAAGCTGGACGCATCATGGATGCTCAGCAAATATCTGTTGAGTGATTGAGACAAGTTCACAACTGTGGACGAAAACCACCACAAAGACATGGGCTCCATTCTAGCCAGTGCCTCACATCTGTAACATATTTTTTATTTGTTTTTGATGTATTTCTTCTCTTATTTCTCTCAGTAGTTATTTGAAACTTTCAGTTTTCAATTAAATCTCTTAACAACCTCTCATTCTCAAGCTATCTTATTTATTCATTATTTTATTTATTAATTCAACATACCAGGTACCAGGAACTATGTTTGGCATTGGGGGTCCAATGGTGGGCTAAAGTGGACATGATTCAAACCCTTATGGGGCTTATCATTTAATGGGGGAGACAAATTTTAATCAAATGTTTAGGTGAATATTACAATTATTTTAAGTGCTCTGAAGGAGAGGGACTTGGTGCTATTAAGACCAATAATCGAGTAAGTTGACCTAGGTAGGAACATTCCAGAAGACTTCCTCTAGAATATCACTTAAATTGAGCTGCAACAGGTGTGTTGGAATGAACCAGAGGGAGGCAGGGGAGTAGCGGATAGCATTCTGCCCAAATTGTATAGCACTCTCAAGGCCCAGATGACTTTCTTCCATATCCCATGCCTACACAGATTAATCTATACAGAGGATGTTAGCATCTCAATTTCTCATTTTCCTGGTCTGCCCATTAGTCTCTTGTGACCTTGTTGAAGAGTCTGTTCTGGGAGATGGGATTCTTCTCCAAGCCTCTTTGTCTCACCTCTTTATACCTTCCCCCCCTCACCTTCACCATACCTTTCCCCCAAACATTTAGATTAACTAAACACATTTGACTCTACCTCTTCAGGCCTCAGTTATCCTACTTATCACATGGGAGGTTCAGACCAAGGGAGCTCGAAGGCCATTCTCAGTCCCAGCAGCTTTTGCAAGGAGCTCCTTCCGCTGGCTGGGAGGCAGTGTCATGCACACAGCAGCTTGCAGAGACGGGGACCGCCACTGTCTCAGTGCAGGCCTGCCATCATAGCCCCTTGCCCTACGTCTAAGGGTCTCCTCTGTGTCTACATTCCCAAAGCCCCCGTGGCACCTCCTTCTTTTCTAGAAATACAGGATGAATAAGGTGTTGACAGAAATCTGCCACATATTTGCCCTTTTGGGCAGTGGGAAATGAAGGAAGACCCCTGGGTAAAACTTACTAAGCTGAGGGACAGACTGGAGCCAGGCTGAAGGAGTCAAACAAGGGAAGGGGTCAAGAGACCCTCCCCCTGGGGGCCTATGAAAGCACATCCAGGGCTGGCCTTGTCTCTCAGTTTCCAGGGTCTTCACCATCAATCCCCTGGTTAAAACACCACAGTGCAAGTTAAAACAAACAACACTGTGACCAGGTATCATTAGCCCGCAACAAAAGCAAAGTAGCTACTGCTCTTTGTTAATTGATTCCAGGAATCAAACATCGCATGCTCTTACCTAAAGATTTAGGACTGAGGTCACAGGCGACTGGGGCATTGCTTTCTTTTTTGGCACTGTGTGGTTTAACTTAGAGGGAAAGTTCCAGATTCCTGAATGGTCAAGGCCCTTACTCTCCTAGGTCCCTTTTTATATTACCACCAGCTCTCCCCACCCCTCGCCCCCACTTCCATGGATGTCATGTCCCAGCCCAGTGAGCCCACCCACTTCCCTTCTCCATGCTGACCTGTATTCCTTACCTCTGCTCCCACTCCCTCTCTCAGCTGCCTTCTTACACCTCTCTCCTCAGTCCTACCCGGGCCTCCAGCCTTCTCAGACCTCATCTCTGTAAGTCGTCCCTCCCTCATTTTCATCCCTGTCACACCATGTTCATCATGCAAGGCTAAGACCCAACATGTTATGGAGTGGTGCCCTGTTTGCTCATCGGTCTCCCCAACCACATTCGGAGCTCACCAAGTGCAGGAATCACACCATGTCTTTTTCCCAGCATGTATGTGGGACCCAGCTCGCAGTGGTCATTGATGAATCTTTGCTGAATTGGATCATTCTTACTCAACCCTGCGGCCTGGGAAGTGGTTCAGGAGCAGCTGCTCCCTTCGCATAGAGATAGTGCTGGAACAAATCAGCTGTCAGGCCTGTCCCCCTGCATCTAGCCACAGGTTCTTTCTGATGGCCCGCCCCGGCTGCCATGGTTGCAGAGCCTACAGCTCCGGGCCCAACGCCTTGCTTGAGACCCCTCTAAGGCTACCAGGCTCCTTCCCACAAGCCCTTCCTCTTAAAGAGCATCTGACTGTGCTTCACATTGAGTGACGTGAAATGTGACCACAGATGGAGCCGCCGGGACAGGAAGGCAAGGGGTTTTGGCTCCAGAGAAAATAGAGGAAATTGTTCTCTTGAGTTCTAGAGAGACCCCCGGCTGAAGAGCAAAGAACCTGAGTCCAGTCCCAGCTCAGGCACCAGGGGGCTGGGGGCTGGGGGGCTTGGGGGACAGGTGGACACAGAGAGGGTGTGGAAAAGAGGATTGTGGGAAGGGGACCCTCAGGCAACCTGTTGGACTCCCCTGGACTCCAGGTTTATCATCTGCAAAAGAACAGAGCTGCAATCTGAAATTTTCAAATTTTAATGCAAACAATTAAATATCCAAATGTGAAGCTTAGATCATTTTTATCCTGACCCACTTATTTTAAGATTCCTCCTTTTTTTTTTTTTTTTTTTAAATGAACTGGAAGGCAAATCCAAACCAAATTCACTTACGTTCCAGTAGTCTGTGTTAGCAGAGACAGGTGGAAAAGGGCTCTCTCTCCTACGTGGAGAAACCACAGTCCCTTGGGCCTAGATTTTCAGTCATGTTAAAATCCTTAGCACTTAAGCCCATTTATTTGTATTTGTTTCCTTTTTTTTTTTTAATAGAGACTTCCTGTTCTTTGGAATGTTTAATCCAGGCATCCTGGATTTCTGATGGGCTCCCACAAAGATAGGACACATTTATTTTAAAAAAGCTCGAAGCTCAGAGTCAGTTTCCCTATAAGCATGCACACCTGGGCTTAAACTTGAAAGCAGATAGGATAAAAAGGAAAGTGTAGTTAGAACCCATCTTAGAGAAACTTTTAAGACCTATTTTTGAAACGTTTGTGGGATCCAAAGCCACAAATACACTGAGCCTGATTCATTCTTTACTTGTGTCTTTTTCAAAAACTAAAAGATTAGGGAGCTTGTTCTCCTTCCCAGCCCCAAATGGTATAGAAGCTTTCAGTCAACAAACCCTTACCAAGCACTTTCCCTGGATGAGGCCCTCTGTGAGATGCTAGGGATACAGAAATACATAAGAAACTCAGAAAATGAGGGGGAACAGAGCCGGAAGCTTGGAGGGGAAGGTTGAGAGCGCCTCACTGCAAGTTCTTCCGGGGTGGGCAGGAGCCAGAGTATAAGTCACAAGGCTCCCAAAAGTGCTCACAATGGCTCTCAAAGAAAAAAAAGCAAAGGAGTAGGGGTTTGCCAAGTAAAGAAAGAGAATGACATCTGAGAGAGGGAACAAGACAGACAAGGTAAGATGTGAGAAATGGCACGTGTCCTCAGAAAGAGAGGAAAAGGTGGAGATGGACAGATGACAGGACAGGCAGGAAGAGAGACAGACACCCCACTGAACAAGCCAAATTAGGGAGCAATGAAGATTCCAGACCAAGGTGCTAGGGACTGATCCTCTGGGCAATTGGGGAGACAGACTAGGTTTTTAAGCAGATGTCACATTCAGACTTGCTTGTCAAAAGATAGGATGGCAGGTGATGAATGGGAAGGAAGGCAAGATCCTGGTCACAGAGGGCAGGAAGTGGTTGCAGGCATGTGGACGGAGGCAGGGAAGGTAACAGCAACAGGCTATGAGGAAAGAAATGGTTTTAAAAACCACATAGGAGTAAAGATGCCCAGCCCCAGAAAGATGGAGAAGGAGGAACGGGGGGACCCAACAATATCTTACCAGGCTGCCTTGGGACAATGGTGGCCAATGCAGCATTGACATAGCATCTCTGCCCAGTACTTCACCCCTGGGAAGTCACTCAAGTCTCCCGAAGCCTATAAGTAAGGACTAGGCTTATTACCATTTTACAAATGAGGAAACTGATGCACAGAGAGATTAACTAACTTTTCCAAGCTCACCCACTGAGTGGTGATCCACTGTTTGATCCAGGATTCAGACCCACGTGGTTGGCTCCAGAAGCCAGAGCTTAGCTGCTCCCCAGGCATTTGGTTAGAGATGGTAGGAGGGGATGCAAGCCAACGAGACGATTGTTAATTCAGCCTTGGACAAGTGAGGCAGGGGTGCCCATTCACCCAGGATGACTCGTGCAGGGGAGTCTGCGAGGCCTTCAGAGCCTGGATATTTGCAGCACTGAGGGCACAGAAGCCCGGCCATCCTCCAGAGATGCAGCACAATCCCCACCTTGGGCTCTGCCAATTACTAGCTGGATCAGATCACTCTGTCTCTCGGGGCCAGCCTTCTCATCCGTGACATGGCCATGATAACACTTCATGATGCTGTGCAGATTAGACAAGACCACTCATGCAGGCTGTGGCGCATAACTGTGGCTTCACAATTCTCTCAGTCCTCTCCCGGGGATGTGGTACGTGACAGGAAAGGATCCACTACTTATATGACTTCACCATGGTTAAGAGACGTGTGGTCACAACTATCTCTTCAAAGTCCGGAGAAAGCTAGAGGCTGGTTTAAGACCCACTCAGATCCCGCACTTCCTGCCCCCCACCAGCAGCCCGGTGCATGGGGTAGCCGCGTCTGTGAGTGATGCCTTTCCTGCTGTCCATGGGCGGCCTACTGTCTGCATGGCGTCACCACTGGGCTCCAGGAACATAAAGACAATGCTGGGGCGAGAGAAGTCATTTCCAAAAAGGGAGGAGGAAGGACAGAAAATATCCCTTTGCCAAATAGCTGAAACAGCTGTTTGCCAAATATGTGCAGAGCGACTTTGAGTTAATGCCTTTCCTCTCTGATGTGGGCCTTGGAGAAGGAAAGACTGTATCAACTTCTGTTAGCACAAGGGGCTTTTTAAAACAAAGACTAGCAGGACGCCTGGGTGGCTCAGTTGGTTAAGTGTCTGCCTTCAGCTCAGGTCATGATCCCGGGGTCCTGGGATTGAGTCCCCCGTCGGGCTCCCAGCTCAGCAGGGAGCCTGCTTCTCCCTCTGCCTCTACTTGCGGCTCCCCCTACTAGTGCTCTCTCTCTCTGACAAATAAATAAATAAAATCTTTAAGTAAAATAAAGGCTAGCATGACAGTGCGAGTAAAATGCTGTCTCTTGCAACACTGTGGACATTGTTTTCAGAAACACCCTCAGTTCTTACCTCCCGGGGGGTTACACATATACGGTTTTGGAGGATTAACACTGAATGGAAGGAATGGCATTTAAAAATCTAGATGGAATGTCCCGCTCAAAGGACAGGCCACTCAATTTAAAAGTAGCAACATTCACAGTTGTTCAAGTGGGAGTTAAGTGAAGGTTAGACAGAGAAGTCCACCATCTTGGCAACAGTCAATCTGGTAATAGCTGAGGAGCTCGGTCTTGCTCCCAGTTCTCCAACTCGTGCCTTAAACCCACTGTGTTTAGGCAAGCCATCCCTGCCTTTCTTACCGTCCCTGGGACACAATGTGGCAAAGGCCTTTGTGAGTGTTGCAGGAAACCATCAGACCAGGCTATCCCACATATGCCTCATCCTTGTCTGGGGAGAGCCGTAGAGGAAAGTGTGACTATCCTCCTTGGCTGGGAATTGCCATCCACATGCCCTGGAAAGCCAACAAGGAACACCTACTTCTTTCTGCTCTCACTCTCTGGGAGGCATTTTGGAGAGATTTTCATTTTCATTCCTAGCAAGCAATGCCTTTTTGAATACATATAGGAAAATTCAACTACTCCCTTCCTATGTCTATTATTAATAATAACATAGAGCAATTATAGTGGGCAATTGTATTATTCTGCTAACATCATCTTAGCTTTGTTATTGTAACACACACTTGCTTCCTTAAAATGATGCTAATCTCTTCATAAAGGTTTGTTATTCTTGGAGATGGTCCACTTATCCGTCAAAGCCTGGCACTCTAGCACCATCTTTAGGAAATCCTCCCAAGGTTATTATCCAGGACTGGCTGCTTTCTCACTATTCCATAGCACTTTGTTCAGACCACTGGATAGGACAGATTTCTGTAATGACTATTGGTTTATATGACTATATGGTTTATATGGTATATCTCCCAGGAAACTCAGTCCCGAGTCCACCAAGCAAGAGCAGACTGTCTTTAATCATCGTAGCTTTGGGGTCGTCAGAGTGATCAGCCCTGACTACTTCTTCATTCCACTAGAACTGACTGTACAATCAAGTTCTGCGACCAGGTGCCCAGGTGTTGCTCTCTACAATAACCATCATGTTCAAGTCCTGTACTCTGGCTCGGGATCTGGTTCAAAACACTACCAATCCAATATCTGATTTTTGATTTAAGGTCTTCCATTTATAGGAAAATGAAAAAAAAATCCAGCTGAAGCACATGAGTGTGAAGTCCGGTGTCCAAGAAATAGTTTATATTAACAGCTTGGAAAAGCTGGGCGGGCAAGACATACCAAGCATAGCTTTTGGAATGTGCTCCTGCCTCTAAAAGGGAAAACCTAAGCACGCATGGGTGGTCCCCTCCACATGTAACAATTTAGACTTTAAGATATCCAGCAACATTTGGAACCCTCTTTTAAAAGGACTGTAAAATGAATGCTTGGCCCATACACTTCATGGGCCACTTGGGTAAGAGCCAATTGTCAGCCATAAATGGGTGCTGTTATTTCAGTGCACATTGAGGGTCAACTGTCCTAAGAACCACTCCAATCCCCAGCTAATGACTTCCCACTGAGCCAACGATGGTGAGAGCTTTCTTTGGGAAACTCCATCTTCCTAATTCTCAAGAAGGCCTATGTTCAGGAAGTCCTTGCTTATCCCTGAATGCAGTTTGGAATGCAATTATGTTCAGTGTCCTGGGCAGTAAATATAATTTTGGCAAGACAAGAGGAGTTTCCATGGTGTTTGACTCTTAGTGCTGTTACTATCACTATAACCATAATAATAAGAACAATTGCCATTGCGGGTCACCTACCGTGTGCCAAGTCCTCTGGCTTTTACCACAAGGAGACAGAAGGTGTTCTTACCACTTGCCACTTACAGAGAAGGAACTTGAAGTTTAGAGAAGTTAAACAACTTAACAGGAGTCATACAGCTAGCAAGAGGGGGAGGGCTAATGTTTGGATCAAAGCTACTCACTGTACATACTACAGTCTTGACTGTTCTGCCACACTCCCTCCAGACACGGCAGTCTCAGACACACCCTGAGGGGCCCAGAACTATGGGTGTGAGTTCTAAGCATCAGGCACTAAAACCACATTCTGCCCCATACTCCTTGCCTATGCTTTTTTCTGCCACTCACTAAATACATGACACTGTTGGTCATGAGAGAAACCAGACAAAGAAGTACTCAACAAACACACTACGGAAATATTTTTGACAGTGTGGAAGAATGACATCTTTATAGATAAAGAGCACAGCCGTTTGACAGAGAAAATGGTAATTTGTCACTTTTTTTTCCCATGGCTTTATAATTTATTATACACATATGCTGATGTGTGTATAATAAATTAAAAACAATATTTTCAATTTTGTAGAAAGAACTAGCAGAATGTAAAAATAGAGAGTTGTCTCCACTGACGAACTGGAGTACCGTCTACACAGAGATCTGTGCTGGCAATAGAGCATATGGATCTGGATTGAAAAAGGCAGAGGACTGACTCACAATTTTCCTCCTCTAAAGGAGACATCAGGAATGGACTCCTAATCTCCTCATCTCAGGGGGGTTAAGGATTGGCTAGAATGAGAGGGGCAGAGAATCTACTAGGTGAAGATTCCTTCCAGACCAAATAGCCTACCAAAGTAGAAATCCAGAAAGCGAAGCCTCCTCTTTTGCAATAAGCAGTTTGGGGGATGTGAACCCAATACACATTTCATGGTCGTTTTGTGACTCTTTACCAAAAGTCATACCTGGTAGAATAATCAGCAATTATAAGCACACAGTGGAAAGATCTCAACAAGGATGCATGGTGCTCAAGTAACAAGATATGGAAATCCTCCCCATTCCTCCCCCGGAGGGGGTGGGAGGCAGATGCATTTCAAGCATGCACCAGGAGGTAGCATCACCCGAACTGGCAGAAAGGAGCAATAACAGTTCAGATGAATTTGAGGAGACGTGGGGACAAGAGAGCATTGTGCCACCACCCTGACTGCGGCATGATGGAGGGAACGACACCATACTAAGGAAGACGCTTCCATTGCTTGTGCTCATGCTCAAAGTGAGGTAGGCGCGATGGCCCTGGAGTGGCTATGCAGACAACACAAGGAAGATTCTAGAGCCAAGGAAACTGACAGAAATCCCGTCAGGGATTCTTCTCATTCTTTGCCTGAAGCATGAACTCCCTCTGGATGTTCAGAAACAGAACCAAGATATCTTATTTACTGTTTAAGCTAGTTTAAGTGGGACTTTCTGTCATATTCGATTAATACAGAACTGGAAGAAAGATCCAGAAAATTGAATATATATTTAACAGGGAACCTATAAAAAGGAAACAGAACAGATGCAGTTAATGTGATAATATAAGAAACAAAGACAACTAAGCTAAAATAAAGAAAGCTTGGTCTAAAAAAGTTCAGTAAGTATTAGCAAAATTAATCCTGTGCCTGAACATTTACTTAGGAATTTTTTTTTTAATTTCAAGGATAAAGAATCCCAGAAGCATCCAAGAAAGAAATATGAAGAAGCAGAAGAGGAAGGAAAAGAGGGGAGAAAAGGAGGGGAGGAGAAGAAACATAGAAGAAAAAAACTCTAACGGAACAAAGAGGCTGGCTTCAAATTTCTTGCAATTCTGACAAAAGACATTTGAAAAGAGTCTAGCTTGAAAGGGAAAAGTTGAGGGGCGCCTGGTGGCTCAGTTGGTTAAGCGACTGCCTTCGGCTCAGGTCATGATCCTGGAGTCCCGGGATCGAGTCCCGCATCGGGTTCCCTGCTCGGCAGGGAGTCTGCTTCTCCCTCTCCCACTCCCCGTTTGTGTTCCCTGTCTCGCTGTGTCTTTCTCTGTCAAATAAATAAATAAAATCTTTAAAAAAAAAAAAAAAAGGGCGCCTGGGTGGCTCAGTTGGTTAAGCGACTGCCTTCGGCTCAGGTCGTGATCCTGGAGTCCCGGGATCGAGTCCCGCATCGGGCTCCCTGCTCGGCAGGGAGCCTGCTTCTCCCTCTGACCTTCCCCCCTCTCATGTGCTCTCTCTCTCTCATTCTCTCTCTCTCAAATAAATAAATAAAATCTAAAAAAAAAAAAAAATTAAAAAAAAAAAAGAAAGGGAAAAGTTGTGATGAAAGGATTAAAAGAATCTATGCCTAGCAATGTTGCTTCCTTGTGCAAAAAACCTTACATTTTCATTTTTGAAAAGCCCCCCCCCAAATCATGAAAGTAACCAAAGCAGAAAACACCAGCTGACTGGAAGATGAATCCATGTCCTGCAATCCGCACAGTAACTTCAAAATAAACATTGGTGGAAAAGGATGAAACTCACTTGTTTAACTAGAGCTCAGGTTAAGTAATTGGTTATTTTGAAAATTTATTAAATACTGATTATGTAAAATAATAACATCTGGATAATAATCACAATCTGGATATAAAGTTTCAACATAGAAAAACAATTGAAGAATTCTGAAACAAATCAGCTGGATACTTCATACATGTTTCAGAACATAGAAAAATAAATTGAGGGAGGAAGGGAGAAACATTGGACATCATGGCTAACAGCAAAATCTTACAAAATTATCACAGACAGAGAAAAATGACTAGCCAATCAGTATGCAATGTTCTTTTTTTTTTTAAAGATTTATTTATTTGAGAGAGCGAGAATGAGAGAGAGAGAGAGCTCATGAGAGGGGGGAGGGTCAGAGGGAGAAGCAAACTCCACGCTGAGCAGGGAGCCCGATGCGGGACTCGATCCCGGGACTCCAGGATCATGACCTGAGCCGAAGGCAGTCGCTTAACCAACTGAGCCACCCAGGCGCCCAGTATGCAATGTTCTAACTGGACTACTAGAAATAGAATCCAGCTGATAATTCGAAGAATAATACATACTTTGGAAGTTGCACAAGAGACCATGTCATGTGTTCACGGAGTCCCATCTTCTTTTTCACCTGTGCACAAAGCTACGCTGCATTTCCCAGTCTCCCTTGCTTCTTAGATGGAACCACAGGACTAGTTTTCACCAATAGAATGTGAGTGTGGTAAGGAGGGTTACCAACCACTGGAGTGGGCGTCCTATCTTCTATGCTCTCTCTTTTTTAAAAAAAAAATTTTATTTATTTATTTGACAGAGAGATAGAGAGAGAGAACAAGCAGGCAGAGAGGCAGGCAGAGGGAGAGGGAGAAGCAGGCGCCCTGGATCCCAGGACCCTGGGGATCATGACCTGAGCCGAAGGCAGCCGCTTAACCAACTGAGCCACCCAGGTGCCCCTGTGCTCCCTTTCTTTGCCCACTGGCCAGAGTCAGGGGATCTAGAAGGGACTCTAGGCTCCCCAGAAGATTCTGGCACCACTAACTAAGGAACCTGGGCTCCTGAGTGACAGTAGAACAGAACCCCTCACCAATAGCCCTGGACTAACGCAAGAGCAGGGAATAAGACTTAATTGCATAAAGCCACTGAGGATTTGGAATTTTGTCCCACCAATAAAAGTATTATCTCACCATTTTAAGGATGACTTAATATATGGGGAAAAATGAAAATATCACAACAGGAAATTAAAGGGGAAGAAAAAAACATGTAATTATTTCAATAGATGTAAAGAAACATTTGATAAGATTCACTATCCATTACTGATTTAAAGCCATTTTTCAAAACTTAGGGAAACTATGAATAAATAGATACATTCTTTAAATTGGTAGCAAATACTCACTTGAAAGCCACATTCAAACCACTATACAACACAATGGTATGCTTTTAGAGATATTTCAATTAAAGACAAGATAATAATGACTAAAGAAACTTCCAGCCATTACATATGGCAAGAAGGTTAAAACATATAATTATTGGAAAGAAGGAGACATATATATCATTCACATATGCTGAAAACCTATAGTAATTAACTGATGAATCTGAGTTAATAAAAAATTCATTGTGGTTGCCACATACAAAACAAATATACAAAATTCCTGAGGCTTTTTTTTATGCATCAGAAATGATCAATGAGAAAAAAAATCCTATAATGAAGATTCACCTGAAAATAAAAAGGGAAGAAATAAAGAAGAGAGAATGGGCTTGAGATGAACATAGAGAAGCAAGTTAGGATTGATATTTGAAATTTTTAAAACATTATTGAGTGACACAAAAGAAAAGTAGAATATATTGAGAAACATGCTGAATTCTAGTTAAGCAAGTGAAATAGCACAGAATTTTCAAATTTCCTCAAAAAATATCCCTAATACTGATTCTGAAATTTTCTCTAAATATTAGGATTACAGCTGACTTCTAATGCTTTTTATATTAGGATTACAGCTGACTTCTAATGCTTTTTACATATTTTTTTAATTTTTCTTTACTGAAGATATATTTGTTATCAGAAAAAAATATACAAAATAATAAAGAAGAATTTAGAACGATAACTAATTTCAAGGTGATATAAAAGTTTTGGGGAAAATATAGCTTCTGACCTGGCTGGGTTATGGACTTTTTTTTTTTTTAAAGATTTTATTTATTTATTTGACAGAGAAGACAGCTATAGAGGGAACACAAGCAGGGGGAGTGGGAGAGGGAGAAGGAGGCTTCCCGCTGAGCAGGGAGCCCGATGCGGGGCTCGATCCCAGGACCCTGAGATCATGACCCGAGCCGAAGGCAGATGCTTAATGACTGAACCACCCAGGCACCCCCAGACTTTTTTTTTATTATTATGTTCAGTTAGCCACCATATAGTAGTATATCACTAGTTTTTGATGTAGTGTTGGATGACTCATTAGTTGCGTATAACACCCAGTGCTCATCACCACACGTGCCCTCCTTAATACCCATCCACCGGCTACCCCATGAGTTATGGACTTCCGGTCTGTGATGCTGCTCATGTCCAAGCCACAGTGCCCCCAGCATCCCCAGAAAGCTCGCCTAGGCATGCGAGACATATTCCCCTCATGGCTCTGGCCCCTGGACTCTGGTGTTGCTTTGTGGCCTTCCCGGGGTTTTTACTCCCTTTCCCCAATCCGAGAGGGTTCGGTGCTCTGTTCCCTAAGAACTCTTCGAACTCTCAGATAGCCTTAGTTCTATGTGCATGAGCCCGTCACAGCCAAACCTACTGCATCAGGCCAGGCACTGTGTGTTGTTCCAAGAGAATCTCTGCATTTCATTAGGACACAGAGGGGTTAAAAGAAGCGAACGAATGAGCAGCCAGGGAACGGGGAGTCTCTGCTTCTGCCCAGATCCCATGACAGTTTCACATTTGGCAGCAGAGGGATTCTGACTGTACACATTGGCCAAAACAGGCTTTTACTCTGATTGCCCCAAATTTCCTTCAGAGGAGTGTTCCAAGATGGCTTATTCTGATTTCTGGGAAAAATGCTCCATAGCCCCTAAACACACCTACTTTGCCATCAGCATCAGTATGTGTTCTTTTCGTCCTGGCCCTGGGAAGCATCCCCCAAATAAGCAATGATTTCATTACGAGCTGAACCGAATGGCTTCATGGTATCAATCCTCGGCTACACTCTGCTATGTGGATTGCTGGGATTACTTTAATGTGCTGCTGAGATGAGGTGATCCAAAAAACAACAGGATTGTGCATCCAGAATAAACTCCATGGTGAGTTAGTGTTCTAATTGTTTTACTTGAATATATGTTTTTGGCATGCACTAGCATACTTGAACGGTCTTTTCATGGAATTAGAGTCATTTTAGGGATGCAGGGGGAATACAACTTCTGGCCTATCCTTCTCATTTTTCCAATGAGTTGACAGTGGCTTGGAGAGGTTAAGTGACTTTCCCAGAGCTGCACCATGAGTGGCATGCCTGACTCTGTGACATCAAGAGTCTCTACCATTCATGGGGAGGGGCCTTTGCAAGTCATGGATGACAGGAACCAATGGCCACCATAGTCATGAGGTTACCGTAGACCCAGCCGTGGAGCAGCTTCCATATTTTTCCATCTTTGCTGGACTTGAATGTTACCCTTGTTTTTTTTGCTCCCACTTTCCCATGGATATGACCTATCCAAGATGGTGTAGTCTCCCTGGTGCTTACCAGTGTCCTAGGTTCCCTTTCTCAGCTCCTTTCCTCCCTCTTGGCGTGGCGTTCGCCTTACTCTCTAATCTCTGAAAGCTACCCGTGGCTTGGACCTCTCGGGGCTGGGGACCTGGGCTCTAGACTGTTGCTCAGTTTCAGTGCTGAGATTAGACCCAGGCTTCCTAATTTTCAGAGCCCAGTTATCTGCTTCTACCACACTCCTATCTCCAATAAAACGGGTTATAGACTTGAACCTCAGGGATGTGGCTTTCCAAAAGCTGGAGCTTTATGAGTTATAACTAATTTAAAAAGTCTCCCCTGATTGCTAATCTAGGAGGTTCTTTCCTCTCGTAGCTGAAACTACAATGAAAATATTTATATATTATCAGGAAAGCTTGCTTTGGACTGAAGAAGGGGAAGATGGATAGTCCCCAGTAAAGGAACTGCTCAGGAAGGGGTAGGAATCCTGCAATACCTGGGACCCGAGCTCAAGCGGGGGTGGTGGGAGGACATGGAGTCAAGTTTGATTACCTTGCAGTCACAAATAGGGTACGGGCATCCTCATGCCAAACAACAAAAGCCCACCCAGGCCAGATCTCCAGCGGGTAGAGCTGAGGGGTGCTCAGAGATGCCACGGCCAACTCTGACCCATGCACACACAGAGGATTTGGGAGTGCAGACTTGACAGGACCACTGTAGTGGGGAGCATCCAGCTGAGCTGGATAGAGATGGAGACAATTTAGGCCACCATGACTCATCTTGTGAACCTGCAAAGTTCACCCACTGCTCCCAGACACATTTCACAGCCCTGTTGGGACTTAGAACTTTGCACATAAGCTCTCCTGGCTCTGCTCCCAACCGGCCGTGGGATCCACCTGACCAGTCTTCTCGCTGGTCTCAGAGCCTTTCAATTCTTGTGCTGCCACCTGAAATAACAACACAGGGGCCTCCAGAGCCCTTTATTAAAATGCAAACACCACAGGAAGGGTTATAATTCACAAAGACATTGGCTGGAATTTTACGTTCGAGCTAGTTAAGAGCATAAGAATTTTGTAAAATGCATGATGTGAAGAAAGTGTGCTGGTGGAGAGCCCGGAAGACAAACCCACACCTTCTCAGTTGACACCAGGCTGATCACATTTGCAGACACATCAAAGTTCGGAGAGTGGGGAGAAGACAGCGGAGGCCAGAACTGGATGTAAATGGTATCTGAGGCGCAGACAGAGAAATTGACTGTAAGATGATGAAATTCAACAAGGTGGAGAAACTTCCTCAAAACTGAGATGGGTGTCAGATATTACAGGGCTATCCTGAGATAGGAGAAAAGGAGGATAAATCAGCTGCTTTTCACCTGTGCTAGTCAGACAGAGGTTGAGAGTGACATTGTTATAAACACCAAAAAAAGAAAGAAAGAAAGAAAGAAAGAAAGAAAGAAAGAAAGAAAGAAAGAAAGAAAGAAAGAAAGAAAGAAAGAAAGAAAGAAAGAAAGAAAGAAAAGGGCACAGAAAGGGGGCATGAAGAAAATTTAGATGTTTAATTTTGCAGATAAAATACTCAGAAAACATGAACTCGGATAGCTGAAGGATAGCTTCATGGAAGAAGGGGTTAGACTCCCATCAGACCTGGCTGAGAGGCCCCATTTCTCTTCCCCGAGGGGCCACAAGGTAGCTTTTGCTTTCCTCACTGGCGGTCCAGTCACTGCCAACCCCCCAGAAGCTGAGATGGAGGGGATCTGTCATTCCGATGTCAGTATTAGCTTTGAAAGTAAGAGAGAATGAGCATCAAAGGAGAGGTTCTGTGGGGAGATGGATTTTGCTCAATACAAAGAACAGTTCTAAAACAATAACAATTAGAATCGCCCAACAATGGAGTGAGTTTCCTCTGTGAAGTGAAGAGTCTTCTAGCACTTGAAGTTTTCAAGGAGAGGCTGTTCAAGCATTTGTTGGAGGGAATCCTATGGGGGTGGGCCACTGAAACACGGCCATTAGGGCTTCTTCCAAATGACAGAATTTATGATTAAAAAGAAGAAAATGGAACTCCTATAATCCCACCCACAGGGGTGCCAGCCTCTGGACTTCAAACAGAAGGGTCTCCAGACTCATGGGGCTTTGCAGAAACTAGACGATGTTCTCATCCACACAGCTGAAGGAGGACCGCTGATGGATCCTGCACTCCTTAAAGAAGAGAAGGTCAAAATATAGAAAGGAAAAATGAGTCAGTCTATTCTGGATTCTTCTGAGCAGTGAGGAGAATGAGACCATCTCAATGCAAGAGGCCACTTGATTAAAATGAGCTGATGTTTACCAAATGCTTTTCCATGCACCCACACTGGGCTGAGCACTTAATCCTACCAAGAAGCAAGGCAGATACCAGGGGAGCCATAATTTTCAGACGAAGAAATTAAGGCTGGACACAGACCTGGCTGATGCTAGGGCACCTTCTGGGTGGTGTGACTGGAGAGAGAGACACTGAACAATGCTGGTTCTAAAAGGAACTGAACATAATCAATGACTCCTCAGACCCCGAATTTGGATTTGAAAGGCTGCCACAACCACCCCTTTCTGTCCTGTGAGCTATACCATTTGTTCGATCATGACGACCTGCAGGAACCTTGTGGGGTTCATATCTCCGTCTTCGGGAAGCTCCACAGGATTCAGCGCATGGCGGGGTCCTTAGCAAATTTAAGAAGTCAAAAGAGATGCTGTGCTGCTCTGGTCTATAGATTGTCCACACTAGCTGTACATGAACTTCACTGGGGTGACCTTTTGAAGATACCCATGTCAGGCCCTCACCTACAGGGTAGCACCTGGGCATGGGTATTTTTTTGTAGCTTGCCAGATACTTCCAGAGCACAGAACTGCCACTAGTCCAGCCAGACCAAGAAGAGTCTAGACCTCTGTTCTAGCCCTGTTCTCCTCACCTAAGCCTGTAGGAAATTTCAACTTTGCATACAGAAGAAGGAAGAAGGCACTAATTAAATAAATGAAAGAAGGAAAGCAGTGTGATTTTAACATATATTTTTAACAATACCTATCGCCAACCCCCTCCCAAAATAATACCTATTGCATCTTAAAATTCGGGGAGACCCTGGGCTTTACCATTGGAGCCACTGTTCACTCACATTCCTCTTATTAACAGAGTTGGCTTGGTTTGGAACCCTGAACTGGTCAGCAAAATTTAATTTCCTGCTGGGAAAATAAAAAAGATTTTATTAAAAGAAACAAAATTTAGTGTTCTCTTTAATAATCTCACTGGATCTTCAAGGCCCCTGAATGTCAAATGCCTGTTGCAAATTGATATTCTTATCACTTTTCAGAAACAAAAGTTCCCCTAAAGGAATAGACTTTTGGCAGCTTTGACCCCATTATATTTTTTCCACAAAGAAAATGTTAAAATGAATATGACTTGAGACGCCTAAAAAAAGTCAAGAGAACCAGACTCTGGATTCCTGGGCCTGTGTTCTGGTCCTTTTTCTGTTGCTTATTTTCTCTGTGAACTTGCCCAAACCACAGGATCCCTTGGGACTCTAGCTCCCTCTATAAAACGAGGGGCAGCTGGGAGGAGCTGCTGTCAGGGCCTTCCAGCCTTGACATCATGAGATCATGAATCTCCAGCAACAAGGAAATCACAGGAGTGAAGAGACACAATCTGTAAGGCACGTTGCAAAGTGGAGAGAAAACCCCACTGGATTTGGAGTCAAAATCACTTGTTTCTGGCCAAGGCTAGATGACCTTGAGCAAATGTTTGGGTGTATTTGTCAGATCAGTTCAAACGTGTACATGAGGGTATATTAATGTGGGAAACTAACTACAAGATCTGAAATTTTAATGTGCAGAAACTGGGAATGCCTTTAAGAATTTGAGGTTGTTTCCAGCTTCCAGAATGCCTATAAGGGAGTTTGCTCTTTTGTTTGGGAAAGTCCTTGGTTTGGGGTAAACCTAGACTCATCATTAGCCTGAATGAGGATGTTGAAATCAGGTTCCTGCTCGGGCTCTTATTTGGCAGAACAGGCCAAGGGCTGCATTTCTGAAGACCTTTGGCTTTTGGGGGAAAAATTCCTTTTTCTATGGATCTCGATGCTGCCACTTAACTGCTTATTTCTTTGAAAGTAGGCACGTGCATGTCTGTATGTTTGTGCTTGAGGGATTACATGTTTGTATTCACACAGTGGGTCCCAGATGTGGAGGCCTGGGCACTACGTTGACTCTGGCCAGAGGTCAGCCTGAAAGCAAATGTACCCGGCTGGCTCTACTCCACTGCAGACTGGATGATTATCAGTCTTCAGGTAAAGGTATTTAAAACAGAGTAATTCCAAATACACTGTTCGGGGACTATTATACTCTCAGTATAACGTATACAAGATCACATCCCTGTCATCAAGGGAAAAAGTTTCTCTTCCAAAGAATAGGTATTTCCAGTGCCAATCACTTTAGCCAGTTTGGGCCCCATTGTCAAGGGCAAGGGGGTGGCTTGTTTAAAGGAAGAGACTTTAGACAGAGACAATGAAGGCCCAGGAGGAAGGTGCTTGAGAAGGGGCCACACCCCCTGAGTCCGCTGGTCCCAAGGAAAGCACCCTAGACCTCGCTGTCTGTGGCTTTGCTTTCTGCCAACAGCAGAGGATTTCGTGGCAGGTAAAGATGCCGCCAGATAAAGCAATGGGCAGCTTGTCTTCTCCCAACTCCTGCACACCAGCAGAAAAACAAGAGGCCCACGTGGTGCTGGTCCCATGCAAGCCCTTCAAGACTCAGGCCTTGACAGATGAGATTGGGGTCTACAACTTGCGCATCCAGGTTTCTTCTTACCATGTCTTTTCCCGAAGCTGTCTATGGCTGAGTCTCCTCATTTTCCCTGTGTGAAAGGAGCCAATGCCCCTTAGGAGACTCTGGCAGAGGTGTGGGACCTGCACTTCTTGCTTCCTCTATACCAGAGGATGGACTATGCCACACTGGGGTTCCCAAAGGCCACTGGATTGGAGAACCCCGGGGACCGTGTCAGGAATCAGCTTCTGAAGCCAGTTCTCTTCCTAGAATACACTGCTCAGGAAATAGCCTAATTCGAAAAACATGATCATTTTTTAAGCCTAGTTGGGTTATCTCCGACTTAATATAAAGATGATTTGTAAAACATCTGTGCTTCATATGGACAAAGCCAGCCAGTGAAAATATTCAGCTAGAAGCAACATTCATTTCACATCTGCAACTAAAATGCTCTACTATTACGCTGTCTCTTGGGAAGAATCCATCCATGGGGCCACACAGGAGACTTGAATAAAATATATTGCACCTTCTTTTCCTATTATGCACTCTATTTTCATTAAGCCTCCATATTCCTCATTCTCATGATTTATTGAATGGCCTCTGTATTTCTCAAAAGCAGACAGCACCATGGCATATTTTCTCTCTCCATTAAATAGATAAGGAAACCGAGACATACACATTAACAATTACCTCTTCTACCAAGATTCAAGGGATCGGAGGTAAAACCCCTATAGTGGGCTCTCCTGCTCTCAGGGCCATCACTCCATCCACTTCAATGTCAAATATAATCACATGCACATACAATCAAAAGCCAGGGAACATGGGTTCCTGCTATGTAATCAATCTCTAAGTTTTCTAACAGGGCCCTGGCTCAGCAGTTATGAGTGAATGAGCATGTCTTCAAATTAGTTCTTGCATAATCAGCGTTATTGCATGCATTAACTCCTGCTGTAAATCTACACAAAATAAGTTTTTTTTTTCCAAAACAATCACAAAGTGCAAGATCCAGTCGCTTAAAGACACCCCAGCTACCTGTCGAATGTCAAGTAATGACAAAGTTCTTCGATAGAGTCCACGCATCTTTACACATAATCTACTGCCCGTAATCTAACGAATTTATTGGGTAATATTTCCGTGAAATTCATTTACTCTTCTTTCGTGAACAACTCTGAAGAAAGTTTATCAATATTCAAGCCAGCAATTAGTATTAGAACAGCAGTTGATATTTATTGAGCATTTCTTGTATGCTGGACACGGTGCTCAACACTTTACATTAATAACCTCATTTCTTCCTCTTGCTAGTTACACTCAGGGAGTAATTTGCATGAGATCCTAGGGCTAGAAGAGTCAGGATTTGAATTTGGACCTATCCCATTAACCTTAAATTCTAGACCTGTACTGCTCAATACAGTAACTATTAACCCCACGTAGCTGTTTACATTTAAATTTAACTAAAAGAGTCAGCTCCCCAGTCCCACTAGCCACATTTCGAAGTTCTCAAAAGCCACAGGTAGCTAATGGCGCCTATGTTAACAGCACAGACAGAGAACCTCTGCATTATCACAAGCATTTCTGACAGGCAGCCCTGAAGTGCAGTCTCCTCCCTGTCTTAGAGGCCGATGCAACTTAGAGAGTCACCATCCGTCTCCAAATTTCATTACTCATATCAGAACCGAAGTGGGGAGGGAACAGCAGAGAGGACCGTATTGTGCAAACTTTGGAAATAAGTTACATTGCCAAATCCCAATCCTCCTTGTCCTCTAAGGCAAAATACCATTCAACTATTATATCCTCTTTGATATTTCCCTAAATTCCCTCCACTTCAATTAGAGGAGAGGAGAGATGGGAAATTGGAACTAATGTGTATTGAGTTCCTCAATAGGGGCACACATGATCTCTTTTAATCTCTTCGGTGGTATATTTGAGAACATAATGTTATCCTTAATTTCCCATGATGAGACAAACTTGAATTACTTGTACAGATTCCCAAATAAACCCCAACCCTTAGAGCACATAGAGGATTAGCTTTGAAAAGCCAAGGGTTCGGGCACCTGGGTGGCTCAGTTGGTTAAGCGACTGCCTTCGGCTCAGGTCATGATCCTGGAGTCCCTGGATAGAGTCCAGCATCGGGCTCCCTGTTCAGCGGGGAGTCTGCTTCTCCCCCTGACCTTCCCCACTCTCATGCTCTCTCTATCTCATTCTCTCTCTCAAATAAATAAATAAAATCTTTAAAAAAAAAGAAAAGCCAAGGGTTCTTCCTCCTTTCCCCTCCTCAGTGCACATATGGGTAATGTACAATAATTGAGACCTGCTCCCAGGTGGTTACTCAGAAATATAGAGAATAGCTTGGCTTTTTCTCCTACCACTCAGGAAAGTGTATTGAGACATTAAGAGTAGAAACAGCATTACTATAGGGCTAACTGTTCTAACATGTTGAAAAAGTAAATTATTTATAAATTGTATAATTGGGACTAGAGAAGCCACAAACTTAAATGGGAACAGGGATTGTGTAGAAAAAGTAGATGAATGGAACAGACTGCTATGGGTCATTAGTTATAAGGACCAAAGCATCAGCATCACCTGGGAACTTGTTAGAAATACAAATTCTCAGGGTCCACCCTGGCTTATTAAATCAGAACTCTGGGGTGGGATCCTGCAATCTATCCTTTAACAAGGCCTAAGCTAATTCTAATTAAAGCGAAAGTTTGAGTACCCCTGATTTAAGCAGTAGTGATTGGTAAGATGTGTGATGAGTGAGAAAGCACACCCCATTTCAGCCTCAATCTGGCTCCAACCATTTATTGCCTTATTGGAATCGAGGTCCGGTGGTGTCAGCTCCTCCTATGGCTCGAATGTCATTAGTGGGAGCGCAAGAGGGAGTGGCTACCCGAATTACGGTGCATAGTGTAACTGAGAGGTTAATGATACTGTGCTATTCTATTTCCATATGATATTTTTAGTAAACTGGATGGCATACAGATTAAATGCTACTTTTTATTTTCTCATTTTCTCTAATATTTTGGAACATACCTATCTTAACATAATCACAGCAATTCCTGGTCTCCTTTTAAATCTTTTATTACATCTAGATTCTGTTCCAAAGTCACTTATTTTTAGTACGTTGTTTTGGGGACTCCAATAGCAGTCATTAGTTAATGAAGTCACAAATGATATTGCTATATACAAAATAGGTCATATTCTAACAACACTGAATGTTTAATAAAAACACCAATATCACTACAATTTCTTATAGAAGTTCTGGGAGGCACTGTCCTGAAAAAGAATGGTGGGAACTTCTGTTTATCAGCTAAAATAATGCTGCTTTAAAAATAAATAAATAAATAAAATAAAAACAATTTGCCATGTGTTTGGCGCCCTCTAGGTTAGAAAGTATTTAATTTTTGACTTTCATTAAAACTTTGGGTTTCTCAATACTTTCAATTTCGTACATAAACTGAAACTTTATTAATATTTTCAAGTAGTCTGTCTCCAACTGGCCTATTGGGATTGGACTAAATAAAAAAATTTCCTTTTTGTTAAAATTTTATAAATTTTATAAATTTATAAAGTATTTCAGGTCTACAAAAGGTGTAAAGAAAAATAAAATGAACATTTGTGTATTAACTATTCTCATGAATAAATAAAACACTGAAGATATTGTTCGAAGCCTTTTGTGTACCCATCCTGGTTATCATTCCTTCCCTTCTCTCAGAGGTAAACACTTTTCTGAATATGTGGTCATTCCTTTTGTTCCTTTATGTTTACCCCATGTGTGCGTACATTTCCAGAAGGTATAATCTTGCTTTGCACACTTTTAAACATTTTGTGAATGGAATCATTCAGTACATACATTTCTGAAACCTGCTTTTTTACTATTATGCTTATGAGATCTGTCATTGTTGATAATTGTAAATCGAACTCATTTATTTTCATTGCTGGAAAATGTATACTAAAAAGAGCCCATCAAAATTTAGTTATCATTTCTTTCATGATGGGCGTTTCAGCTGGCTCCAATTCTGGGCTCTCAGACATGCTGGTGCTAGTACTTTATGTTTTTATTGAGTATGTACACAGGTGTTTTTCCAAGTTACACAACCAGGAGAGGAAGTGCTGGGTTATAGAGAGCTTTAAGTGGGTCTTCTCGTTAATTAGATTTAAGTGGGTCTTCTCATTAGTGCCATATCACTTTCCAAGTGTTTATAATAGTTTATATTCCTACAGTAAAATATGAGTGCTCCCATTTCAATATTTGTATATTGAAATGCCAAAAACATACTTGGCATTGTCAGACTTTAAATGTTTTTGTCAATCTTACAGGTATGAAATTTTTTTTTAAAGAAAAGATTTAATGTTTATTATTTACATTCAAGTGAAACTTCCGGAGGCTAAACACAAGTTTAACCACAACATACTTTTTGATAAAGTTAGTTTAGTGCTTCTTTACGTAATGCTATGCAAAAAAATCTTCTCTATTTTTAAAAAATAATGTTATAATGCTTTTTGAACACTAATTCAAAACCTTCTACACACACACACAAACAGTAATAGGGTTTGTATATGGTTTAAATATTTTGATTCTCTAAGTATTTTCTTCCCTCCAGGTGATTTAAAAGCTTGGAAAGGCAAAATTCACAGTAAAACAGAAAATCTATGAGTATTAGAAAATTTTATTTTTAAAAAACCATTTCCCCTCCCTTTATGCAGTTCTTCCCCAACCACAGCCATTTCAAATCTACCTTTGGATGGCCTTTTAGTTAGCTAGCCCCTCTGCCCACTCTCCTTTCTTAAGGCAACAGGAAAGGGTAAGCAATTACACCCCCCCCAAAAAAACCCCACACTAATGCCTCAGTATGCCTCAATCTTGAAAAATCTAGAGCAAAGGAAAGGGAATAAAAGTAGGCAGATAGTCATTTTAAAAGGATTCCCACAGAATGTTTCTTTAGTATGAAGTTCCATTCTCCAGTTTGTGCTTCATGAGAAAGCACTCAAAAAAACCTACAAAATTTCACTGGTTAATTCTACCAAACATTTAAGGAAGAAATTATACAAATTCTTTATACTCTCTTTCATAGGACAGAAGCAAAAAGAATATTTCCTAACTCATTCTATGAAATCAGTGTTATCCTAATACCAAAACCAGGCAAAGATGTTACAAGAAAAGAAAACATCAGACCAATAACTCTCATGAACACAGATTCAAAAATCCTCAACAAAATGTTAGTAAATGAAACCCAACAAGGTATAAAAAGCAGTATACACCACAACTAAATGGGGTCTATCCCAGACAGGTAAGGCTGCTTTAAAACTGGAAAATCAGCTGATGTAATCCATCGCATCAACAAGCTAAAACAGAAAGATCACAGGATCATATCAATAGATGCAGAAAAAGCATTTGACAAAATCCAACACCAGTTTGTGCTGAAAAAATAAATCTAAACACTCACCTTTCACCCTTCACAAGAATTAACTCAAAATGTATCACAGACATAAATGTAAAATACAAAAATTTAAAACTCCTGGAAGATAACATAAGAGAAAGCATGGATGATGTTGGGTACAATAATGACTTTTTAGACACCAAAAACATAATACATAAGAGAAATAATTGGCAAGCTGGACTTCATTAAAACTTAAAACTTCTGCTCTGTGAAAGACAACGTCAAGAAATGAGAAGACATCACAGACTGAGAGAAAATATTTGCAAAGACACATCTGAGAAGGGACTGTTATTCCAAATATACAGAGAACTCTTCAAACTCAGCAAGAAGAAAACAAACAACCTGATTTAAAATAGGCTAAAGACTTCAGTAGACAGGACCAAAGAAGATATACAGATGACAAATAAGCACAGGAAAGATGTTCCACATTGTATGTCATCAAGGAATTGCAAATTAAAACAGCAATGAGATACCACTGCCCTTGTGTCCGAATGGCTAAAATCTGAAACACTAACAACAGCAAATGCTGATGAGGTTGTGGAGCAACAGGAACTCTCACTCATTATTGGTGAAAGTTTCTTTTATTTATTATTTATTATTATTTGTAGTTTTTTTTTTACAAAACTAAACATTCTCTTACCATATGATCCCACAATCACACTCCCCAGTATTTAACCAAAGGAGTTGAAAACTTATGCCCAAACCAAAACTTGCACATGAATATCTATAGCAGCTTTATTCATAATTAACAAAACTCAGAAGCAACCACATTTCCTTCCATGGGTGAATGGATAAACAAACCATAGTACATCCAAAAAATGCAGTGTTTAAAAAGAAACGATCTATTGAGCCATGAAAAGACATGGAAGAAACTTAAATGCACATTATTAAGTGAAAGAAGCCAGTCTGAAAAGGCTGCATCCTGTACAATTCCAACTATATGACATTCTGGAAAAGGCAAAATCAGTGGTTGCCAGAAGTTTGGATGGGAGAAAACAGGTAAAGCACAGAAGACTTTTAGGACAATTAAAATACTTTTCATTGGGGTGCCTGGGTGGCTCAGTCATTAAGCATCTGCCTTCGGCTCAGGTCATGATCTCAGGGTCCCGGGATTGAGCCCCGCATTGGGCTCCCTGCTCTGCAGGAAGCCTGCTTCTCCCTCTCCCTCTCCCACTCCCCCTGCTTGTGTTCCCTCTCTAGATGTCTCTCTGTCAAATAAATAAATAAAATATTTTTAAAAAATACTCATTACACCATCATGATGAATACATATCATTATCGATTTGTCCAAACTCATAGAATATTCAATACCAGAACATTCAAGAACAATAATGTCAACTCTGGACTTTGAGTGATCATGATGGTCAATGTAGGATCATTGATTATAACAAATATATCACTCTGGTGGGGGGGCTGTTGATAATCGGGGAGGCTGTGCATATGTGGCAGCTGGGGTATATGGGAAATCTGTGATCCTCCTCTCAATTTTGCTATGAACCTAAAACTGTTCTAAAAGAAATAAAATCTAAAAAAAACAAAGTGAAGCAAAAACATTATAAATGTGCTCAGTGGTGAACAGTATGTGTCAAAAGACATGTGGTGAGACAATATTTATTAAAAAGGAAAAATAAATAATGCATCAATAAAACAATACATTATTTTTTAAAGTGGAAATGCTGCTGGCAAGTGGCCAACATCTTTTTTTTTTAATTATATTTTTAACTGAAGTACAGTTGATACATAATATAATTTTAGTTTCAGGTGTACAGCATAGTGATTCAATAATTACATACCTTGCAAAATTCTCACCACAGTAAGTGGTTACCATCTGTCATCATACAAAGTTATTATAACATTATTGACTATATTGCTTATGTTGTACTTTTCATCCCCATGACTTACTTATTTTGTAGCTGGAACTTCGTACCTCTTAATACCCTTCACCTGTTTCACCCATCCCCCTAATCCCCCCTCCTCCAGCAACCACTACTTTGTTCTCTGTATTTATGAGTCTGTTTCTCTTTTGTTGCTGTTGCTGTTGCTGTTATTTGTTTGTTCACTTGTTTTGTTTTTTTAGATTCCACATATAAGTGAAATTATATAGTATTTGTCTTCCTTTGTCTGACTTACTTCACTTAGCATGTGCTCTAGTCCATCCATCTTGTCATGAATGGCAAGATTTCATTCCTTTTTTATGGCTAATATTCCATATGTATATGCACATCTTTATCCATTCATCTACGTATGTCGTTTTCATATCATGGCTATTGTAAATGATGCTGCAATAAACATAGGGGTGCATATAAAATAATGCATTAAATTTTTAAAAAATTTATTATACACATACAAAACACAGAAAGAGGAAGGAATCGTACTAGAAGGCATCTGGGAATCACTGGCCATGCCTGATAGGCGATCACTGACATCAGAAAGGAGAGAGGCACCTTTTCCTGAGTGTTGAGAGGGTCTAACAGATGCTCAGATGGAGTGTTTCATGTTGTCCCACAGGGGCTCTGTTCGTTTTTCCTCAATACTTTTCTCTTATTTTTTACATCAGGTAATCTACAAACCAACCACCAAGTTCACTGGTTATTCTATTTCAAATATTATTTTGGAATCATTTAATGATTTTTTTCCATTTACTTCTTTTTTATAATTTATATTTCTTTATAGAGATATTTTAATTGTGGAGTTGCTATTATATCTTTCTTTAACTTTTTGACACCATTTCCTTTTATCTTTTAACATTTAACAGTGTTAAAATGGAAGTCTTTGTGCTCACTTCGGCAACACATATACTAAAATGGAAGTCTTTGCCTGCCCAAAGCAACATCTGGGACCACCTGGAGTCAGTTTCTATTGACTTTTTTTCTCCCCTCTGCGTATGGGTAACACTTTCTTGTTTCTTTGCATGTCATAATTTTTGTTGTAAAAAAAAAAGGAGCTTTGAGATACTATATAGTATCTCAAAAGTAAAGTATCTCAAGTTATATGTAATAACTCTGAATTCTGAAACTTCTTTGTCTCGAGAGAGTTTTATTTGTCTGCTTGCTTATGAACTTGCCTCGCCTTATAGGTAGACTCTGCCTCCCTGATCATGTTTGGCCACTGATGTCTTCTTATGGGCTGCCTCAGTGCCTGCATAGCTTAGGGATAAGCCAACAGTGGAAAAGAGTGTGTGGTCAAATGTAAGTCTATGCTCAAACTATAAATTTCAACCCTCTGTAACAGATCCATGTGTGGGAAGAGAGATGCCTTCAATGTTTAGACAGTTCTCAGGTCTGTCCTGGCTTTTCCTTCCCCCGGACCTTCTCAGGTCTTCCATGTGTGTGCTCAGTTTCCCTGTCTTCCAAGGATGTGTATAGAGCTTATCAACTTTTCATGACTGTCCAATTTTCAAGGTATTCTCCTTAAATTTTTGGCTGGTCTGCCTCATTGCAACCAGGACTACCACTTAAGCTAACAGAACTAGGCTTTTTTCCATTTTTTCCCCACTTAATTGTTACTTTTACTGACACCATCAACCATGGATTTTCACCCTCCACTCCAAATCAAGGTAGCTATCCCCAGCAGCAAAGTTACTGGTTTTCATGCCCTGTGCTTCCCGGGGAAAACTACTGCAGGTGATTGGGAGGTAGGAGGGATGGAAGAAGCCCCAGGCAAGTAGCTTCAGACTCCCTCCATTTTTATCCAAAGTTCCAGCAGCTCTTCATGAATCAACACCTCTCTATTTGCCGTTTGCCTTTGGGCACTCTCCAGAGGCCAGAAATACTTATTTTGGGGATTTTTGTTTAATTTTAAACTTGGTTTTATGGGAGAGAAGGCTTGTCATCCTCTTTACCCTAGCCAGAAGTCCTACTTGCTTTCAATTATAATATAGGTAAATTTACTAAATTTTCCTGTATCGTTTATGATTTTGTGGTTTCTTAAAAAAACAACTTTTCCCTCCCTCCCTTAGGTGTTAAGTATAACCACCCATATCTCTTCTATAATTATACACTTGACTAATTTAAGTTTTAATTTTCTTGGAATTGACTCTCATGCATAGCATGGCACTGTATAGGTTGTAATTTTTTTTTCCCTTATGGAGGTGTTATTGTATATTTGCATATCTCTGGACCAAATCATTATGGTCTCTATTTTGCTAAAATCTTCAGAAGCCTCAGTAATGGCTAGAATACATTCTCTGCCTTCTTCTCTTCTGCGTGGCTATTTTTAGTTAGATGCTCTTACTTGTAACTTCAGAAACAGTTTGTCAAAACTGTAATAAATCTTGTTGGACTTTTTCTAATGTAATTTATCTATAGATTAATCTTGGGAAAATTTATATTTTCATAATAACATATGTTGATTTAAATTTTGATATCAATTTTATAGAATTCTCTCTATCTAGCTGGTGTCTGTATAGGAAGATGTCGGTAATGATGATCACAAACTTTTAATAACAACAGTGTCCCTATATGGCATTTTGGCTGACATGTTTTTAAAAATTTATTTCTGTATTTTTAAGTTTGTTTTTACCTTATCTTTATAATGAGTAGGGTTGATTTTTACTTGAAAAAATAGTTATTATTTTTTAAATACGTTAAGAAGAAAGCTGCATAGGAGGTAGATTAAATTAGGACCAGTGACTTTGATGGGGGATAGGATAGGCACATGTGGTCAAGTCTCTTGCAATGTGGCAGTGTTTCCAGGCCAATTGGGTTGGTATTTATGGTCCTGATAAATAAGAATTTTTCTAATTAAAAAGAATTGGATTCAAATGTTGATTTCTCCCACTCACTATTTTTTCCTTTATTCTTTTGATGTTCAATTTCCTGATAACATGGGGCCAATAACCCCCAACTCTAGAATTTTTGTCAGTTTTACTGAGATAAAATAATGTAAATTACAGTCAGTTTGGTTTTACATTAAACCTCCAATTCCATGCCCTTGGAAGTCAAATTTCTCCCCACAATGTCTGCTAATGCCTTAATTTAAACTTGTATGCATCTCCTCTGTTCTATTCCTATTATATTGTCTCTGTTGTGTCCCCACATCAACTCAGACATGAAATTGCAATTATTTATGAATTCCCATGCAACTGAGTCATGACTAATTTCATAAACATTTTGGAAGCTCTCAGAGTTCATTATCTTCTGCAATTTCTACGTATTCTCTGGACTCTAAATTCTGCTCCAAACTCCATACCACTGGGAATGACCCAAACACTCAACAGTATTTTGGTGCCAACCAAACCAAACCAACAAACAATAACAGCCAAAATCAAACAACAAATAAAATGAAAATTACCTTGGAAGGTGGTAGTTATAAAATAGTGTATTTATATGTTATTGTGTGTCTGTAAAATCTAGCACTAGTGTAATGTCTAGATACTAGTTTAGTAAATATTCACATTCTTCTTCTTTATTGAGAATCAATTTTAAGAATCCATCCCCATGTAGATGCCTCTTCGATAAGTTTCAAGGGCCATGTTCTGGTCCCCTTTCTCTTTTCTTGCACCTCATTTTCATCCTGCTGGGGCAGCCAGTACCCACATCTCAGAGTTGCAGATGCATGAACACTTTCTCTGGCCATGCCCTGTTTCCTGTCAGCCATCTTCCTCAGTCTCAGCTAGCTTCTACAGGGACTGAAAAGTGAGAACAGGAGTCTGGGTTTACAGAACATAACTACATTTTTGGAGACAGCATTTTGTGGTCTTTGCCTTGCCAGCCCATCTGTTCACCATTAGCCCCCATTCAAATGAAGTCATCATGTTTTGTTCATAAGGAACCACTGCGGGTGAAGCAAAGTTTTTTGGGCTTCGTCGTTCTAATGGGTTTGCTCACCACAGAGAATGTTCTTCAACATGTGTCAATGTTAACAGCCCTCAGGTTCACTTAAAATCCCCTTTTGTGGGCTGACAGAGACCCAGGGCCCCGCATGCATCCCCAGGCTTCTCTTCTTTGACTACACTTAATGGCTGAGTTCTGCAGTCATCTGACTGACAGTGAAGAGCTCCACCTCTTTCTGGGACAAACGAAATCAGAAAATTATTCTTGTTCCTGCTTCAAGTTGCAAAACACCTACTTTCTGTGAGTGTCCATTGTGTCCCCACTGTTATGAAATCATTGTTTATAATCTTTACCACAGATTTGTGAGATTGACGATCATGTTACAGCTGAGGGAATGGAAGTTTTGAGAATTTAAAAAGCTTGTTCAGGAGTACACAGCTGGTAGGTGACAGAGCCAAGACTGAACCAAGGAGGAGGTAGCTATCTGGGGAGGCATCCAACTCTCAGTAGCAGCTGATAGTGTTCTTGAGTCAATGTGGCTCCATGCTCCCAAAACTTCCAAATGCAAAAGGTACTAACACAGAATCAGGAGAGGAGCCCAAGTCCTGAAACATAAAACCTCACTGAATGCCCTGTGGAGAGAGGAGGAAAATTAATTTTCACTGTTTCACTAGTTAAGACTATTGTGTCCAAAAAGAAAAAAAGAAAAAGTCAAAAAATAAAAAATACATAATTTATTGATTGTACAATGATTCACTTTATTACAAGGAGTGTTTTCGATAGAAAGAAAAGTATTTTTTCTGAACTTGTAACAGGTCATATGTCCAATAACTGTGTTAGAGGGAAGTTCCCAGGACCATCAGCACCACTGTCACTGCCAATCCCACCTGCTGGGAAAAATGAATCCACAGGAGCAGGTGAGCACATGGGCACCAGCTTCCTTCCCTGGCACAGGGAGCCCTGCGGAGGGTCACCCTCACTACACCACACTGAGGGCTAGCTCCAAGTACAGGTGGGGGTGTCTTCAACAGCGGTCCCCAGCTCAGCTGTCCCTGTGGATCCCCAGAGTGGAACTTTCTAGGATGTGGATGACCCAGGTCTGGAGTAAGTCCATGGTATTTTGTCTGTTTGTTTAAAGCTATCTTGGTGATTCTAGTGAGCTGTTCCTGCAGAGCTGTTAGTTTACAGTAATGCCTGTCTGATCCAATAGGTCTCTCCTGCAGGCTCTGCCTCAGGCTTCATGATGGCATTTCCTTCTTTCAAAGTGCAGGCACACCAGAAGGAGCACAGAGTTAGGGGCCAGGATAGCTGACATTTGTTCGAGTTCTGTCACTAATAGTCATGTGATTTAAAAGATTGCCTGAGCTCTCTGGGCCTTAGTTTCCTCCCCTGTAAAATGGGACTATTCATCCCTGCTCTGCCTCCCTACAGCTAGGTATTGGAGAAGCCAATGGGATAATGGGCGGAAAAAAAAGAGGAGAAGGGTAAAGCAAGGAGACTCTAGTTCAGAAGGAAGGAAGCTGTGGAGAATCCTTTTTGTGTCCTTAAATATCCCATAGGTTTGGGTAAGTCGCCCCCTCCTCAGATTTCTGTTTCTCCACCTGAACAATGAAGGAGCTATACCAGATGAACCCTAAGTAACTCCTTCCAGCTCATACATTCCATGGCTGAGAGTCCATCACCAATGTCCAGAGATTTCTAGAACATGCTCTGGGGAGACTGGGTAGGGGAAGTGGTAGTGGTGGCATAGGGTGGGGCGAGAGGCAGAGAGTGGGGATAGACCCTGAATGTCCTCTTGAAAGGGATGCTTCCTGCGTATTCACTCACTTCATCCTAGACAGCACAGGGAGGGAAGGAGTATCATTCCTACTTCTCCTACAGAGGAGCAGACTGGGGCTCAGGGCCATGCCACTGGTGAAGGATGCTGAGAGACTTGAATCTGCTTTGGTCTGACTCTAAAGTCCCCACTGGTCCTCAACTGGGAGAATCTTGCCCCCCCCCCCCCCGGGAACCATGTTAATGCCTGGAGACATTTTTGGTTGTCACAAATGGAGAGGTTGGATGCTACTGGAAAATAGTGGGTAAAGGCCAGGGATGCTGCTCAATATTCCACAATCCTACAATGCACAAGATAGTCCTCCTGCAACAAAGGATTACCAAGCCTCAAATGTCAATCCTGCCAAGGTTGAGAAACTCTGACCTGAAGGAAGGTCCTGGATGGCAGGGCTGTCCTACCTGTGCTCAGTCCCTGAGAAGGTCTGGTGCATTCCCCTTCCCCATCCTGAGCTAGTTTGCATCAGCTGCCTGTAGGAAAGGCGCATTGTTTCCCAGTACTACCTAAGGATATGGCCTCACTTGAGAAAAGCCAACAAAGAGACACATCTGCCTGGAATTAAAGACAGAAGGAGCTCCATTTGAGCTCATGCTGGTGTCCTGGAAGAACCAGGGCCCTTTGCAGGGCCAGCCCCAGGGCAGGAGGCCAAAGAGAGTCTGGAGAGGAGCTGGGTTGCCTGCAGGCTGCCACATCCTTGGGACTAGCTGAGCTACCTTCACACTCCTCCCTGAGGTCCTATTCCTGCTCCTCTACTTCCACCAGTTCTCTGAGTGTAGCTCCCTGCACCAGCCAGAAACATGTGCATTTGCCCTTGGTAAGCCTCATCAAGATCCTATTCTGTCCTCTTCTGATGCATTTGCTTTTTGGGAGTGTGGCCTACTTCTATCCCTCCATTGGGCCCCTAAAAGATTCCTTTTGTTGGACAAGGACATCCCAATGCTGGGATGCCACCTCCAAGCAAGCATCAGTGGGAGATGCTCTGCAAGTCCCAGCTCATCCATTGAATTAGATCCCCAGACCCCTGCATCTTCCCTCAGCTGGGAAGTAGAGAAGCAGAAATAACCTGTTCTGCCAAGGACAGTCTCCCTAGGGGATGACTTTGGATAAGAGTGAGGGATGGCCTGTGACCTTCCCAGTTCACCTGGGATGAGGGACTCTCAGTGCTCACACCAGGACAGCTCCCAGCAAACTAGGATAATTGGTCACCCTACCTATGGATCTCCATGCTCTGCTCTCTTAGGGTCGACCTCTTTACTTACTCAGTCACAACTGGTGCAATTAACACAGAGAACAGCAATTTACAAAGAAAGTAATGGTACAAAATGAAACCTTTCTTTGCTGATTGAGAAGGCACTTGTGCTTTGAAGACCAGCATCGTGAATGTTACTCAGAGTGGGTGTCTTTCTAAGAACTTATTTCATCCAGGTCATCTAACTTGTTGGCACACAATTGTTCATAGTAGTCTCTCGTCATCTTCATTTTCGTAAGTTCAGTAGTAATGCCTCTCTTTAGTCCTGATTTTAAGAACTGAGTCTTTACTTCTTGGCCAGCTTAGCTAAAATATTGTCAATTCTCTTGATTTTTTGTTTCAGAGAAACTTTTTTGATCTCATTGGTTTTCTTTATTATTTTTCTATTCTCTATTTCATTTATTTCTGCTCTTATCTTTGTATGTCCCTTCTTTTGCTTGCTTTGGGTTTAATTTGCTTTTATTTTTCTAATTTCTTAAGGTAGAAAATCAGGTTATTGATTTGGGATCTTTCTCCTTGACTTTAAGTCTTAGACATATCTGCTGTGCCCAGCAAACTAAAGTGAGGGTCAACCAAAGTCAGTTTGCTTAGAGGCAAAGGAATATCCTTGAACTATAATGGAATCCACATTGATTATGAAGGTGCAACATGTCTTACATACATTGGGATGTCTTAACCTAAGTCCTTTTCTGTGGAAGAATCTTGGAAGGGAATTTGTCTCAAGCTTGCCTCAGGAGCAGGTCAGTAGCTCCTCCTCAAGCTGAGGGGAGGAGGCTATGCTATATGGAACAGGGTAGCTATGACTGGATATCATAACCCAATACCCACCATACCTGTATACGCACACACAAATGCACCTTTTTGGTACAGATAACCACAACTTGATGATTCCTGGAACAGTCTTAGCACCCCTGCAAGGAAAGTATACCAGATAGAGCAGGTTGGGGAGAACTGTGGTAACCCAAGGAATGGGGGATTTATGAGTGTCCCAGAAAATAATAAAAAGAGGAGTCATAGTTCTCTCTCTCCCCCAGGCAGAAGCTGCTTGGTACCGGGAAGAATGTTGGCTGAGAACTGAGGAGTCAGGAAGAGCACAGCTACACCCAGACAGAGAGGGAGCTTGGTCATGAGCTTATTGGAAACATATTCCAGACACTCCCAGAAACATTGGTGGTGGGAGCGGAGGGGAGGAGGGGACAGTAAAGAAGGCTGGCAATCCACATCTTTGGCTTGGATGATGAGTTACATGAATAGGTAGTGTTCACGGGACCTCACTGGGAATCTAGGTTAGTGGGTCCTTTACAAATTCTGTTGATACACTGGGTTTCTTAAAGCAGGATGGAGCTCCACTGTGCCGTAAAGAGAAGAGTTTGTGAACCACGCCCACCCACACAAACGCAACTTAAACTCTGTCCCTTATTTCCAAGACTAAATAAAAAACATGAGTCCTGATTCCTTAATTGCTTCAGATTCATCCTTCTTGGCCATGGCACAAATCATAATGCTGTGGCTATGGCCCACACTGGACCTTCCTGACATGGCAGGCATTCAGCACTTAGTCACTATTTGTGCAGATTCTCCGCAACCCCTTCAGACTCCCTAGGGACTTTTCCATGGAAACCAGTGAGTAGAAACATGGCTGATGCCACAGCACTGAGGAGTCTGGGACTAATAAATTAGGACAGTTAGAGAAGTCCTGCATAACAGAGAGGTTTCGTCTCGTTTGTCAACTTCACTCAACTGCAGGTGATTGACTGCATTGAGGAGGACCCCTACTGCCCAGAAAGAAAAAGAAAATGTGACTGTTTCCTATTCTGCCTCCTGGTATGTCACTGTGTTCCTGTTTTATTTGGGTACCAATCAAAGTTGTGACAACAGCTGTTTTGACACGATAGTTTCCAGCCCCACTGGAACATATATGGCATGGGCTGTCCTATGGCTCATAACAGGGCCCTTTTAGTTCTGTTCTACCCCTGGGGAAATCAAGCCTTCCCTGCCCCCAGTGGTTTGTCTCAGACTGGTCTGCCTCCTTCAGGGAATCCAAGCCATCAGACCAACTTTCACCCAACTTCCTCAGTGTTCTGATGTGCCTCAGCCGCTCAGTATCAGTGATACATAGCGACCAAGTAGAAGGAGATACACTTTTAAAGAAGACAAAGCAGATGAGGAAATCAAAGTGGAAGGACAACCAAGAAAGTCATGGGTCTTTCTGCCAGGTAGACAAGGGCAGAAATCCTCTCTGAAGGGAAAGGGAGGACACTAACTTTTATTGGAAAGTTATTATGTGTCCAGTGTTTTCCATTAGTTATCTACTGATGTCTCAGCGGCAACTGGGCTTTACTGGAAAAGGCATTCCAAAGAAGGGGAAAGCCTGCCAAAGCTTGAAGGCACAAACGGAGACTTATGAATCATCTCAATGGACTGAAATCGGTGAAAATGGAACTAGACATGTAGTTAAGAGCTTTATTGTCCAAACAGAAAAAGGCGTTCTCTCCCAGGACATCATCCTCTCAGCACCCCTGCACTCAGCTGCCTGCCCACCCTCGCCTGTCCATGTGTCTCCATCACTAGTACTAGGCAGCTCCGGTCCTCAGCGGAGCACCTGGGCCACCTTGGGCTCTGGGAATCCTCACATAAGATTCTCTTTCTAATCCTCAGCCTGGCCACTAAACTCTGACAGGCGTGAGCACAAAGCAAGTTGGAGAAGTGTTTATCCTGAGGCTGGGGGGCCCCATATTCCCCTTGTAGCTCTCACTTCTTC
Organism: Mirounga leonina; assembly: GCF_011800145.1. Lineage (NCBI taxonomy): Eukaryota > Metazoa > Chordata > Mammalia > Carnivora > Phocidae > Mirounga > Mirounga leonina. The sequence goes on along the minus strand of NW_023270265.1, from coordinate 16,078,505 downwards.
TTTGCCCTATCAGAGAGATTGTGCTTTTATAGCCTGGCAGGTATTTATGGCACCTCTGTGAGTTGATTAGGCTCAGCTGGTTCCATCTCACCTTTCAAAAGATACACGGAGCTTTTTGTGTGATGTTTTTGGTAATCCTTCAATCAGGAGACAAAGCAAACTGGAGAAAAAAAATGCGGTCCTGGAAAAAATCAAAGATGTTCTCCAGAGCTATGAAATGCCTTTCTTTGCTTTCGTGATTCAGTGCACCCTGGGGACTGCGTCTTTATGGCGTCTCACTTCCAAAGAGTGAGGAAGGGGTTACGGGAGAATGAAGAACTTGACTTGTACCCAAGCCCATAAAAAGGCTGAAGGAAAGAATAGCCCGACCCTTCACTAGAGAGCTTGGAAAGTTCTCTGCAATGTGTCTGCGGTGAAGACTGGCTCTCCACGCCTCTGATTTATCTAGGGGGGGATTGGTAGGATTGGTGGTCCAATCTAGGAAAGCTCATCTCTGCGGAGAGAGGTGCTGTAGATACACAGTGGAAGACATTTCAAGGATTATCAAGTCATATAATAATGATAATAATAGTGTAGGTAATTGCAGTAATAAATGTAAGTAGTTATTATTTACTCTGTGCCTGGCACTCTGCTAAACCCTTTCTTCGTGATTTTATGTAATCCTCACAACAATATTATGATGTAGGTTAACATTACGTTCATTGGATGGGCAAGAAAATGGAGAGTCCAAGAATTTCGGTAGCTTGCTCAGGGCTTTTTTTTTTTTTTTTTTTTTTGTAACTAACAAAGCCAGGACTGGAAGCCAAGCCACAGAAGTTCAGAACAGGAGGCCTCGAGCACCGTGCTATATTGCTGCTAGTTAATCAATATTGCTAATTAATGAGATACACAAAACCATTTGTAAACTGTAAAGCTCTCACCAGGCCGGAATTTTGGTGCTGGTGCTGGTGCTGCGACGTCTGTCAATGTCCGCGTGTCAGGTCCACGCTGAACTCCTCCGGCCGTGCCCAGCCCATGGCTAAGTGTTCCGAGAAAAGTTGCTCTCGTGATTTCCCTGTGACCTCCTTATGACCCCAGCCCGGCCTCCCACCCTTCACTTTGAATTTGCTCTCCCCCTAGCCCTCATCCTACCACATCTGCAGCCAGCCTCTGTCTCTTCTGGTGGGGGGCCCTACTTGGCTGGCCTTGACTGGCTTCTGTTTAGCTCTGCATAGAAGCAGTGTCCTCAGAACGGTGGCCTCTGCCCCAAGGTCCAGCCTGCCTCCCGCCCTGGGCCTCTGGCCTCAGCAGCCTCGCCTGGCACCAGAGTTCTGGCAGACCTCCTCTGTGTCCCTGATTGCCTCATGGGCCCTTGGTCTGCACCTTCGCACACTGTCTCCTCTCCACCTGGGACAGCCTTCCTGGAATGGTCTCTCGGCACTTGATTTCAATTTGTTCCTGAATCTGCGAGCTAGGTTCTTTGGCCTTGCATGGGATCCCAGGGCGCCCTGCGTTCACGGCTTCCATCCACTCACCAGGCTCCATCATGTCACACCGAGACAAGAGAGGAGCCCTCCTTGCAGGCAGTGACCCAGATTCTAGCGTAGGCCTGGCACACAGCGGGTGCTCACTTGATGATCGTGTCGTGAATGAACAAACAATACAAACGTGGGTGGGTTCTGCGCTCCACATCAAGCCCAAGACCCAAGAACCCAAACTGCCTTGTCCGGTAGCCGAGAGCCACACTCCCCGCTTTACCCGGGCTCCTCACCAGAGGGTCAGGGAAGACTCAGCGACACAGCAGCCTCCTGCTGTGGCCTGTAAAACAAGGAGTCCAAGTGCACGGTCTGCACCAAGAGGCTTCTTTTCTAAACGTTTTATTTCGAAGGGCGCCTGGGTGGCTCGGTCATTAAGCGTCTGCCTTTGGCTCAGGTCGTGACCCCAGGGTCCTGGGATCGAGCCCCACATCGGGCTCCCTGCTCGGCTAGGAGTCTGCTTCTCCCTCTGCCTCTCCCCCTCACCCCCACTAGTGGTGCTCTCTCTCTCTCAAATAAATAAATAAAATCTTAAAAAAAAAAAAAAACCTTTTTATTTCAAAATAATTACAGAGTCACAGGAGGTTGCAAAGAATGTGTAGGAAAGTCTGGTTGCCCTTCATCCAGTTTCCCTCAATAGGAGCATCTTTCATGACTACAATATCAAAGCCAGGGAACTGACATTGGTAGAGGCCACAGCCGTGTTCAGATTCCATCAGTCCTGCACGCGTTCGTGTGTGTGCATCAGTGTGCCATGCAAGCTTACTACATACGTAGATTCGTGTAACCACCATCACATTCAGAACCGTTCCGTCACTGCAACAATTTTCTGTGTGTCTTCTCCTGACAGCCACACTCATCCCTCTCCCCATCCCTGACTCCTGGCAACCACTAATTTGTTCTCCATCCCTGTCATTTTATTTTGAGAATGTTATATACATGGAATCATACAATATGTAACAATTAGAGATTGGTTTATCACTCAGCATCCACCCCTTGAGACCATCCAAGTCATTGTGTGTCAATACTTTATCCCTTGTTATCGCGGAGCAGTATTCCATGGTGTGGAGAGACCACAGTCTGCTTTACCAGTCACCCTACAAAGGACATCTGGGTTGTTTCATTTTGGTTATCGCAAATAAAACTGCTATAAACACTTGTGTACAGGTTCTCAGATGACCATAGACCTCATTTCTTCGGGATAAATATCAAAGAGTGTAACTGCTGGATCTTATGATAGTTACATGGTTACCCTCTGAAGAAACTGTCAAACTGTTTTTCAGAGTGACTCAACCATTTTAGGATCCCACCAGAAATGCACGCACGATCCAGCACCTCTGCATCCTCACTCGCACTTGGCGTTGTCACTTATTTAATTCAGTCATTCTGATAGGTGTGTAGGGGTATCGTATTATGGGTTTAGTTTGCGTTTCCTTAATGACTAATGACCTTGAGCATAATTTCATGTACTTATTTGCCATCTGTACATCCTCTTTGGTGAAATGTCTGTCCATCTCTTTTGCCCATTTTCTAAGTAGATTTTTTTTTTTTTACTGTTGAATTTTGAGATTTCTTTATGTATTCTAGAAACTACTCTTTGGTCAGATCTATTATTGGCAAATATTTTCTCCCAGTCTGTATCTAGTCTTTTCATCCTCTTCACAGGGTCTTTCATTAAGCAAATTTTAAAATTTTTGATGAAATGCAGTTTATTAATTTTTCCTTTTATGGGTCAAATTTTTACTGTCAAGTCTAAAAGCTCTTTACCTGGTCCTAGGCTTAAAAGATGTTCTCCTAAGTTTTTTTCCTAAAAGATTTATAGTTTCACTTTATATTTTAATCCACAATCCATTTTGAGTTAATTTATATAAAAGGTATGAAACTTAGGTTGAGATTCCTTTTTTCTTCTTTTTGCTGACGGATGTACAATTACACCAGCACCAATTATGAAAAAAGCTGTCTTTCTTCCACTGAATGGTTTTTGCACCTTCGTTAAAAATCACCTGGGCTAGTTAGTGTGATCACTTCTGGATTCTCTATTCTGTCCCACTGATCTATTTCTGCACCAATACTACCCTTTCCTGATTGCCAAGTTATTCTTCCACTAAAGTTCCTTTGCAAGAGGGCTATAGTTATTATAGGGCCTGTGTCTTTCCATATAAATTTTAGAATAAGGTTCTCTGTGTCTACAAAAATATTGTTGGGATTTTGGTAGGAATTACATTAAACTTATCTTGATTTAGAGTGGGGTTTTTAGTTTGCTGCATTTCTTTTAGTTCCTGTCATCCATCCTTAAGAGACTTGTTGCTGGAGCGGTGTGGGCACACGGAGAAAACCCTGTTCTCCCTCTTGAAGATGCTGTTACTACTCCATTCTGTACTGGGGATGGATAGGCCACAGTAGCCCTAGATTCTAAAGGCGGGAACACTTGGCTACAGCCTGCCCCCAGCATCTGCCTGGCCCCCAGCACCACCCTGGCCCCCCAGCACCTCCCAGGCCCCCAGCACCTCCCTGGCCTGCCAGCACCTCCCAGGCTCCCAGCACCACCCTGGCCCAGCTGCAGGCTGCCTGGGGTAAAGCGCATCTAAAGTGGTATCGCCTTGGCTCGGCCTTACCAAAGCCTCCTTTCGTCCCTTGCTCCCCTTGGCAAGAGTACAGCTTCTGACGTGTAAGTGTGCTATGGAATGAACAAAGGCACCTGCTTTGAATGGGTCACTAGAGCTTGGACAATGACCAAATCTGTGAGCACCAAAAGGGAGTGACACTGGAAGGGCCCTTCTCTCCTTTTCCTGCCGTGATGTCTTTTCTGTGCCTGAGTGAGTCCACAGAACAAAATTAGGCAACACTGGACCATCCCAAGATAACAAATTAACTCCTAAATGTCCTTGGCTTCACACAATCCAGATTCCTTTGCTGCTTCCAGAAAATTGGATGTGGACCGGGTGGAGCAACACCATCTGGAAAACATGATCTTGAAGCCTGTGGAGAAAGGAAAAGAGAGCCGGAGGGTGGAGCTGAGTCTTGATACCTCAGCCCAGAAATGGTGCAGGTCACTCTAGCTCCTAGTTCATTGGCCAGATCTGATCATACGGCTCCACTAACTTCAAGAGGCAGGGAAACATCATGGCTATGAATGCTACACATACATCTCTGACAGTAGCAATGAAGGTTGAAAGTCCTTCCACCTAGAGGTAAAATCGAACTTGATTTAATTTTTTAAGATTTTATTTATTTTTTTGACAGAGAGAGACACAGCGAGAGAGGGAACACAAGCAGGGGGAGTGGGAGAGGGAGAAGCAGGCTTCCCGCCGAGCAGAGAGCCAGATGCTGGGCTCGATCCCAGGACCCTGGGATCATGACCTGAGCCAAAGGCAGCCGCTTAACCAACTGAGCCCCCAGGCGTCCCCAAATTGAGTTTGATTTAAAAGAAATAAAGTAATCTAACAATTCCTATACACATATTTTTGAGGTAATACCCTTGCCATATGTTATAGACTGGGCAGATTTAAGCCGAGGCATATGAATGATGCAGCTTGAAAATGTTTAAAGCATGTATCCACACAACACTCATGTCTACGTGTCATGCAAACACTATTGCTTTGTCTTCTCTAAAAAACTCAAAAGAGGGAGCAGTGGCCAAAAGGAGGATTAGTCCCCACATAAAGTCAGGTTTCGGGTGCTATTTCTGGGAGGTTTAAATATCACATTCCAGGACTGCCAGGCTGCTGCCCGCTCTACTTCATTGCCAAGTGCAGCTGATGCAGGGGGAACAGAATCAAAACTGCTGCACATGGAACTCAGTCTCTGGATTATGACACAGTCAATTAATATTTCTGCAAAAGCCTTAATGTGCTCACTTAAAGGCATGTCTCTGTCTTTTTTTTTTTTTTTAAGATTTTATTTATTTATTTATTAGAGAGCGAGCAAGAGAGAAACAGCATGAGAGAGGAGAGGGTCAGAGGGAGAAGCAGGCTGCCCGCTGAGTCGGGAGCCCAATGTGGGACTCGATCCCAGGACCCTGGGATCATGACCTGAGCCGAAGGCAGTCGCTTAACCAACTGAGCCACCCAGGCGCCCCGGCATGTCTCTGTCTTTAAAGAGCTGCCTGTAGTCACAGCAAACTCGGGCAACCATTTAGGCAATTTTTTTTTTCATTATCATCAGAGTTGCTTTTCCCTGATTTCCCTGGGATGAATGTTTGGGCAAATAGGGAAAGGCAGAGAGGAGAAATGAAGCTGACTTACATGAGGCTGCTCTCAGCCAGAACTCAGAGGATGACAGCCTGCCCGCACCACTCAGGTGCTCGTTGCCTGGGCTGCTGGAGGCTTTCTATCCCAGAAAGCAGACATTCGTGAGCTGGATAAATATCATTTCTGGTTTTCCCCAACATCATTTGCTTGGAGAATATCTGGGTTTTTTTTTTCTTTCCTTTCCTTGAACTTACTTTTAGTATTCCTATTTCTCAGTATCCAACACAAAGTTTCTGGCTTTGGAACTTGTCAGTTTGACGGCTGAGGTGGGAAGGAAATGGGGAGCACTTTCTTGGCATTCCTGCCCCTCCCTGCCAGGACAACCATTCCTCGAATGTGTTTACTTTCAAGGACAGCATTTGAGGGGCCACACAGTACGTGTCCGAAATAAAAATGCATTTAATAATGAAGCATGGCTGAGTTTATCTGAAGGGAGTTGGGATTTGCCTCACTTCACTCAAACCTTCCCGGACTGAGGCCAGGTCAGGAGGAATGACTCTCTGGCCATGTTCTTTTTTTAAAAAAGATTTTATTTATTTGAAAGGGAGAGAGGGAGAGAGAGCTCATACAAGAGAGTGTACACGCAGGTCGGGGAGGGAGAGGGACAAGCAGACTCCGTACTGAGCGGGGAGCTGGCCCTGGGCTCCAGGTGGGGCTCGATCTCACAACCCTGAGATCATGTCCCTAAGATCATGACCTAAGCCGAAATCAAAAATCAGATGCTTAACCAACTGAGCCACCCAGGCGCCCCTCTCTGAGCATGTTCTTAACTCAGCGTGACAGATGTTTCTATCATAGGCTGGCTCTAAAGTTGTTTTTTTGTTTGTTTGTCTGTTTTTAAGATTTTATTTATTTATTTGACAGAGAGAGACACAGTGAGAGAGGGAACACAAGCAGGGGGAGTGGGAGAGGGAGAAGCAGACTTCCTGCAGAGCAGGGAGCCCGATGCGGGACTCGATCCCAGGACCCTGGGATCAGGACCTGAGCCAAAGGCAGACGCTCAACCGACTGAGCCACCCAGGCGCCCGGCTCTAAAGTTGTTTGATGTCCAGGGCCCAGCTCTGAAAACCAAGGAGCCACACATCACAAGGAGTTGGAGTTGGTGACCTTTTCATCCAGGTTTCAATTTGACCCAAACATTGCCAACGTGTCAGGAGAGATTTGAAACAGATAGGGGAGGGGTGTGCAAGCATGTGTGTGTGTTTGTGCATGCACGTGTGTATACATACATGCATATGTATATATGTGCTTATATAGGCATGTATGTATGTGTGTGTTCATGTGGTATGTAGGTACTGTACATGTGTGTACATATATAAATATGTGTTTGCACATATATGTGTATGTGTGTATATGTATATATAATGTGTACTTAACAGAAATTGAATGTTCATTTGGCATATTTATTTATTTTCTATTTCAGGGTTGGAAGGAGCATGTTTTCAATCTTGTGTGCAGACGGACTCCACACACTTAGAACACTGGGGCAAGTGAGCCTGATTGAGAAAGCACATTGGCATCTTGTGACCAGTTCCTTTTGACTCCTGAGGGTACTACCTTCCACCAGTAAAATATAATCTCCACGGAGCTCTGTCACATCCCTGGAGACTATGCCCACATCACCATTCTGGGGAAGGACACTGCCTGGTGCATTGGGAACAGAAACAGCTTTTTTTTGGAGATTTGGAAGGCGTTACCAAGCTTACATTGTTGCTGTTCTTCTACATCTAAATCATCAGAAGGAAAATGATACAAGGAGTTCTCTGGACGTATTCTCTTTGGAGCTCAAGCTAGGTCCCTAGGGTGGGATTTAAATAATTGTACCCAACTGCAGGATGAGGCAGCCCCAGAGGTAACTGGGAACTCTGGGCCGTGTGGGATGGAGGGGCAGTTGAGTCCCACGGCATATTCCAACCCGAGGATTCCAGAGAAAATAAGCCATTTTCTTTGAATGAGCGTGGCTTATCTGGTTATTGCAATTGCAAGAGTCCAGGCTGTACCATTGTGCCGTTTGGCCTGGAAACAGAGACCCCAGCCCTGTTAAGGTCAGCTGCATGCGATGCCGTCCTGCAGAGCTCATTTCTTACTGGTCTTCATAAATTCCACTGCTGTCAGCTCAGGTTTTATTTGTGGGAGCTAACACAGGCAGTGGCCAGGAAGGAGCAGAGCAAGCCAAATTTTCCATCCGAATCTATTTAGCATCTAATACTGAGAAGTAAAGCAACTGAGAGAGGGGGAAGGCAGATGAGATGCTCTGGTGGAAACCTGTGAAACATTGAGACCACTTGGCAGGAGAACCTCAGATAAATCACCAGCGGTCTGCCCCTCACAAGGAGACACTTTGGTCCCTGGAAATCTTGGTGGGGGTAAGATACAAGGGAGAGAAATCAGTCGGTTCCCAGGGAATATGGTGAAAGCGCAGGCACTCCCAGCATTTTCACACAAACCTCCATTCTCTGCACCACTCAAGTCAGCAATCCGCAAATCTCTCACCTGTCCACTCGCACCCTCCTCGCACTGCAGTTATGGGGTACGGTGTGGGGGGCTCACACAGGGTGGCCTCACCAGGTTCCATGGACCCAGGCAGACGCCCACGACCCTGCTGCCAGCCATGCTGGCTCCAGGATCAGCCAGTTCACCAATCCTTCCCCCGGAGTGCAGCCCACGCTGCGCTGTCCAGAAACTCACTAGCTCGGTGGTAGGTTAGATGACTCCCCCTTTTGAAGCACAGAGAATCTACAACCTTGCACCTTTTAAAAAAAAAAGTGTATGGATCATAGAAGATGTCTAAAATGTCCAGTGACGGAGAACTCTGCCCTCTGAGAAAACATCTTTTATTTCTGGACGTGGAATATTAGCCTCCTATTGCTGCTATAACAGATTACCATAAATTTAGTGGCTTTGATGGTATAAATTTATTATTTTACAGTTCTGTGGATCAGAATCAAGTTTAGCCTCACCAAACTACAATCAAGGTATTGGCAGGCTGCATTTCTTTCCGGAGGGAGAATCTCTTTCCTGCTTATTCAGATCATTGAATCAGTTCAATTCCTCGCAGTTGCAGGACTGAGGTTCCTAGTTTCTTGCTGCTATAAGCTAAGAGCCATCCCTAACTTCTAGAGGTCACTGGAATCCTTGGCTTAAGGCCCCTTTCCTCCATTTTCAAAGCCAACAATGCTGGTGGATGAGTCCTTCCCATGTTTTATCTCTCTGACCACTCTTCTACCTCTCTCTTCCATTTTTAAGGACTCATCTAATTAGATTGGGCTCAACCAGACAGTGTAGAATTGTCTTCCCACCTCAAGTCCATAATCTTAATCACATCTTCAAAGTCCCTTTTGCCATGTAAGGTAACATACCCAGTTTCCAGGGGTAAGGGGTGGACATCCTTGGGAGGGACACCATTCCTCTTACCACAGATACCTCTTGGAGAGTTTCATCTACTGATATTACTTGTCATTCCTTTTGTTACAAAGCAATGTTTTACTTTTTTAAAGTTTCTATTTAAATTCCAGTTAGTTAACATACAGTGTAATATTAGTTTCAGGTGTACAATTTAGTGATTCAACACATCCATACATTACCCGGTGCTCATCACAAGTGCTCTTCTTAATCTCCAGCCCTTATTTCACCCCTCCCTCTGCCCACCTCTCCTCTGGTAACTATCAGTTTGCTCTCTATACTTAAGAGTCTGTTTCTTTGTTTGCGCCCCCCCATTTTTTCCCTTTGCTCATTTGTTTTATTTCTTAAATTCCATATATGAATGAAATCACATGGTGTTTGTCTTTCTCTGACTTATTTCACTTAGCATAATACTCTCTAGCTCCATCCATGTCATTGCAAATGGCAAGATTTCATTCTTTTTTATGGCTGAGTAATATTCCATTATATATATATATACCATATCTTCCCTATCCATTCATTGGTCGAGGGACACTTGGGCTAAATGAGAAGCTTCTGCACAGCAAAGGAAACAATCAACAAAACTAAAGATAACCTACTGAATGGGAGAAGATATTTGCAAGTGATGTACTGGATAAGGAGTCAGTATCCAAAATGTATAAAGAACTTATCAAACTCAACACCCCCAAAATGAATAATCCAATTAAAAAATGGGCAGAAGATATGAATAGACATTTGTTCAAAGAAGACATCCAGATGGCCAACAGACACATGAAAACATGCTCAGCAGCACTCACCATCAGGGAAATCCAAATCAAAACCTCAATGAGATACCACCTCACACCAGTCAGAATGGCTAAAATCAACAATACAGGAAACAACAGGTTTTGGCGAGGATGCGGAGAAAGGGGAACCCTCTTATACTGTTGGTGGGAATGCAAACTGGTGCAGCCACTCTGGAAAACAGTATGGAGGTTCCTCAAAAAGTTAAAAATGGAACTACCATATGATCCAGCAGTTGCATTACTAGGTATTTACCCAAGAATGCAAAAATACTAATCCAAAGGGCTTCGTATGCCCCTGATGTTTATAACAGCATTATCAATAATAGCCAAATTATGAAAGATAATGTTTTAAAAGCAAGAGTGTGTCCAACAGTCTATTTTACAATCTATTTTCAATGTCTCTCTTGAAGTAATAAATTTTATTTTCAGAAACAAGCTATGTAACGGTGGTGTTGATGCTGATAACTACTATTTATTGTGATTTTTATTATGTGTCAAGCATGATGCCCAGCATCATGTATGTTTATGTGTATATACATAATCTAATTCAAGCCTCATGACATCCCCATGAGGTAAGGTGTAACTGTCATTTAACAGATGAGGGAACATCTTAAATATTAACTAAATGGTAGCTATTGTTAACACATCAGATGAAACCTTAGCATATAAGTTATTTTTAATAATAGTAAACTCTAAACAGCACTATCAATTTACAGTTCTGTCTTCCTAACTGTATAAAACAATAATATTCACATAAATCTTCTAATAAATAGGTAAATTTCTCAAGGTTATACCAGCCTGCACTCTTATCTGATAAATGTCCAAGACTTTAGTCTCTTTCTTGCTCAAGGTTCCCACTCATTCTGACTGATTCCCTTCTTGGGCCTCCCCCTCACTTTGAGATCTCCTATTTTGACTTCCTCTCTTGGCTGCCTCTTGTTGCAGTCACCTGGGCCACATGCCCTTGACTCAGGCACTACATTGGCCTCTCTTCTCCTATAACAGGTAATAATCATTAGCTTTGTGGTTGCTTGAAAATCACTTGAACCTTCTGCTTAAATGATGTTGGTCTTTCCTTCAAACATCATACAATAACACATCCCGGGTCTGCCTGCCATTTCATTTTACATTTTAGTGAGAGCTTTTTTTGGCTTGTGAAGACCTTGGCTTATAGCTCAAGGACTGGATTTTTTTTTTTTAGCTCTATTTAAATAATGCTTTCCCACCATTTGGGACAGCATAATTCAAAGGAGAGATGTGCTGGAGAAATGAATTTTGGTATTGCAATATGAAAGTGGCTGACATATATCAAAAAATGTTCCAAATCCATGGACAATTGAAAAATGCCGAAGCCATTGGAGCAAAAACCTCCACGTCTTCCACAGGCCCGGTAGGTCAAGTGAAGGGTGTCCGGAGGTGCAGTCCAGAGCCTGTTTACTCATTTCTTTTTTCCCTGAGACTTTCCCCAGATACCTCATCTATTACAGACTCAACTCTTCAGGCCAGAAATCACAGTCCTATGTCCTCCTTAACAAAGGGCTGAGTCCATAGCTGCCAAACTCAGTTCTTGGGCTGGAAGTGTTCTCATGCGAAAGCCTTGGGTGGCGGCTGGGATGGGAAAGGACATGCGGGTGGTTTCATGAGACTTTTCTGAGCTATTTGTGTGGTGCCTAAGATACTGCAGATGTAGAAGAATAGTTCAGGTTTAACTTTTGTCATGATCCTTTTTAAAAAAAATAGAAAAGGTTTGGTTTAAGCCACCCTGTGTATGGCCACAGTGACCCCCCGAGTTGGGGGTCACTTAATTACTGTGCATGTGGATCTGACCTCTCGTCCTGGACATCTGAGGACCCCACATTGCATTGGGCAGCGAGAATCAGCTTCATCTCGTTGTTTTTTTTTTTTAGTTACACCTACAGATGGCTTCAACTGTGGTAATTTTGGGACAATGATAATGTTCACATCTGAGGAGAGATGCTGTATTATGTGCAAGATGGACGATTAGCCTTTTCTCATATAAAGGTTAAATTTTTCAACAGAGTAAGGGAGGAACTGAAGTCTCCTCCTTCAAGAAGAAACGAGATCTGTCTCGGGAAATAAGTCACAGGAAGTCCACTGGTGTTGCAGGAAGGATATACAGAACCAGGGTGGATGAGACTCTGTTGGCCATTCCACCAGGGGCAGAGAAGCCTGCTGACCATCAGGGGAGAGTCTGGGCCCAAGGAAGTCACAGTCACACTTACAGCTGCCTGGTGGAAAGTCTGGGAAAGAACAGGGAGTCCTAAACTACCAGGCTGATGAAAGCCAAGATCTAGTCCTGAATAAGAATGTTCTTGGACCAACCCCAGGCTATGTTGGTCAGTTTGTTTTTGAACTTATCTTTCCAGATCTCTTTGACTTTTTCTTCTAAGAGCCAGATATAAAAATCTATTCCTGATTTTTATATGGAAAATCAAACGAGGAGAAGTTAAAAGGACGCAGAGTGAGTGTCTCTGTTTTCTTCCACTATGGCTACCCCTGGTACCTCAGTGGTTTTCAGTGAACTGTTTTTCCACCATTAGTTGTAACCTGGCTGATTTTGTTCACTGGTATGATTCCAACTTGGAACACAGGGCATGGCACATGGTGGGTGCTCAGTAAATATTTATGAGAAGATTTGAGGGCTTCATGTGAATATCATTGTTTTACATAGTTAGGAAGACAACTATGAATTGATGGTGCTATTTAGAATTTTCTGTTATTAAAAATAACTTGCATTCTAAGGTTTCATTGGCATATTAATAATAACTACCATTTAGTAAAGACTTAAGATGTGCTATAAATTTATACATGCATCTTCAAACTTCCCAATGATTCAGCAAGGTATGCTTTATTATCTCTATTTTACAAATGAGGAAGTAGTTGGTCAAGGAATTAAGAGGAATTCCCCAGGGCCATACAAAGGTGAGGTTGGATCTGGAAACCTGGTCTGTCTGACTCTAAATGTGGTCACTCCTCCATTATGTGGATGCTGTGCTACCAGATGTGTGGGGACTCTCAATTCAAGTCCTGAGCATGAGTTGGTATATTAGAAACAGTTCACCAGGGCACTCAGGCTTCTGATTCAGGAAACGAATTCACGGTAGCCAAGCTCAGATGAAACTGACTTCTCAAGAAAACAGTTTACTAATTTGTGGAGGTGAATATTTGTTAATAGAGGACCTGAAATGCAAACATAAATGTGAAAGACTTTTGAGTAGGCCCAATCGTTTCTGTCCCAAATGAGCAGGTATGTGCCCTAGCGACTGAATCTTTTTATTGAGTGCCTGTTTCCCTTGACCATTGCAGACTTTTTAAAACATGGCTACAAATTATTTAAAAATTGCCCCCATCAAGAGGTTATGACCTTTGTCCTATATCCTTTAATTTGCTTGAGCTTGTGACTGCTTCAGGGAACAGAAATTGGAAGAACCACACTGAGTACCTTTTGCAGCTAGGGCATTATTGGAACATTTGGTCTTTGTAGCCCTAAACCGACCTGTAAGGAGTGTGACTACCCTGAAACTTCATGCTGGGAGGGAACCCACGTCACATGGAGAGGCCCCCTGAGGCACTCCAATTAATAGTCCCAGCTTAGTCCAGCTTTCAACTTGTCCCGGCCCAGGAAACAGACTTGTCAGTGAAGAAGCTTCTAGATGATTACAGGGTTTAACTATTGAAGTCACCTCTAGCTTTTTTTTTTTTTTTAAAAGATTTTATTTATCTATCTGAGAGAGAGAGAGAGAAATGGAGGGAGGGGGAGGGACAAGCAGACTCTGCACAGAGAGCAGAGCTGACTTGGGACCAATCTCATGACCCTGAGATCATGACCTGAGCTGAAACCAAGAGTCAGACACTTAACTGACTGAGCCACCCAGGCGCCCCTGAAGTCACCTCTAACTTTGTAAATGTACCCATTTAAAGCCCTAGGCATTGTGATGCAGACACAAGCCATTCCCGCTATGCCCTGCCTGCATCTCTCACTCACAAAAGCTGTGAGCCTAATTAGTTAATCACTATTTATGTCTATAAGTTTGAAGTAGGTTGTCCCTTCACATGATCATTAAAAGACATGAACTGAGTGTTTCATGTTAATGAACAGAAGTCTTTAGTTTTGATGAAGTCCAGTTTATCTGTTGTTTTCTTTTTTGTCTCATGGACTTTTGATATGAGAAGCTAATGTCTAACCCAAGGTCACAAAGATGTACTCCTGTGTTTGCTCCTAGGAGTTTTATAGTTTTAGTTCTTAATGTAGTTCTATAATCCACTTTGAGTTAATTTGAGTGTACTTTTTAAAAAAGATTTTATTTATTTATTTGAGAGAGAGACAGATCATGAGCAGGAGAGGAAGGGGGAGGGACAGAGGGAGAGAGAGAAGCAGACTACCCGCTGAGCAGGAAGTCTGATGCAGGGCTGGATCTCATGGACCCCAGAATCATGACCTGAGCTGAAGGCAGATGTTTAACCGACTGAGCCACCCAGGTGCCCCAAGTGTACTTTTTAAAAGAGAGACATTTTGGCCCATAATAGGACTCATTTTTAAAATTAATTAATTAACATCTATAATAAAAAATTTAATTATTTAAATAAAAACTTTAGAAAGCGAAATTCATGCCATCACAAAGGTGAGGAAAATATCCTACCAACAAACTTACATTAAAGACAGGGAAGAGATTTTACCAAAATATTTTCAACTTCAGGATAATTTGACTTTTGATTAGTCACTAAACGTCATCAATATTTGAAAGGATATTTACTTGGGTAGAGTGAAATATTTTGGAGAACAGATCTGGGGGATGATAAAGACTGTCTTCCACTAAACTTGAGTGAGGTTCCTATGAGTTCTCCTTCTGAGTAGGCCTTGACTTTGGGTCAAGCCCTTGATCAAGGGCTCTGTGCTTGGCCTGCTTATTCCAGTTTTAGCAAGAATCCTGCTGAATCAGTTTAGCAAAAATTCCCTACCCTTGATATCCTATCACCCTAGCCTGACCAAAATCCCAGTGGTCAGTTTAACAAGAATTACACTACCTCTTAGTAATTCACTGACCTCCCACCCTGCGCCTTGGCTATAAATTCCTACTTCTCCTTACTGTATTTGGGATTGAGCCCAATCTCCTTCCTCACTACAAAACCCCCTTGTAGACTGAAATAAAGTCTTCTTTGCCATCTTTAGCAAGTGTCATGAATAATTTTTTCTTTAACAGGAACAGTCTAAAAAATTATATACATCAGGTGATAGCTGTCCATGACTGCTTTATAGCAGTCTCTGAAAGAAAAAATTTGTTCTTTCTCCTGGCCACCTCTTATTCTGCCAATGCCTCATAAAATGTGGACGTGAAACATAAATATTCCCAACCATGATGTGGTGATTCAGCAGAAAGTGGAATATAGTTAAACTGCACTTTGCATCTCTGCCTGGTTCACACTTCGGGGACACATCTGCCTGGCATCACAAGCCATTTGCTCTTCCCAAATCCCTAAGAGACAACTAATGGCAAGGAAAATGTAACATGAAAAAAGTATTTTTCAAAACAAATTGACTTCAAATTAGGCATTGGTGCCTGTAGGTAGTATGAAAATGAAATGATCTAGAAAGCAATTTATAGCTTTAGTGAACTCCAGAATGTTCTGTGCATTGGCAAACTTTAATATAAGGTTTTGGGAAAGGGGATATTCAGGGACATCAAAACTAGTGGCTTAGAGTTCTTGAGGACTGCTTTTGAATGACACTAGCTCACCCCTTTCCAATTTACTGCAGGCAGTTTGACATACAACTCCAACTCTATGCCTGAAAATCCTTCCCTCTCCTCCTCCAGCCAAACTCACTTGAAGAAATATGGAAATAGCCCAGAATATCTCTTCAGGGGCAAAAGGAAAGCATTTCTAAATATTTTTCCATCACCCAAGCCATCTAAGATTCCCACTGAGGCTACTTTTAGGGAGAAAGAGAACAATTATTCTCTCCAAGGAGAAAAGGGTGCCTTCTCTCCAATTCACTCCTGCAAAGATTAACTTTATGAAAATTGCTGCCAGACATCTATTTCATTAAGAAAATCTAGATGAGGCTGTGTGGCTATTAATTACCCACCAACCTTCCTCCTTAATACATACATCCACACATGTGTGCTCACACACACAAGCATGTACACACACACACACACCCACCACACAAATTAAACATGACAAGCAGAGTGATTAGTTTTCCCAAAAACTGTGATGTAATGTGGGGATTGGGAAACTGGGGTGAGTAGTTCTTATTAAATATTAAAATATAAAAGAGAAGTTGTGGCATGTCCTTGGACAAGAAAATAAAGGATCTGTTTTTATTTGTTAAACATTCATCGAGGCTTTAATGTTTCTGGTAAACTGAAATTACGAAAGTGCAGCATCCACCCTCTCAGGAGCTTGTTATTTTGGTGGGGATAGAAGGATATGGAAGGAAGGTAGGTCTGTTAAACACCCAATTAATTGTAACACCACGGCCAACAATCTCAGGGCCATGGGAAAAGTATATGGTAACATGAAGAGGTTTGTTACATTCTTTGTTCTTCCTCTTGCCATGATCCACGTTGAGCCTGGCACCTGGCATCCTCATGCTGATCACCCTCCCTGACTACATAGCAGACTCTACTCCTTCCCAAGTGTGACTCTACCAGTAGAGTGAGCCTTCTCACCCCCCTCCTTCATTTCTGGGTAAATAAGGACCAGTATTTTGAGTGGTCTTTTTGTACTTAGATGACTCTGTATCTGGCCAGAGAAGCAAGAATTTTCTATTTATAAATCTGGTTGCCTAAGGATCAGTGAGACAATCTAGTGAGCATTGCTCTAGACACTAAGACCCAGCATGGTGGTTCTAAAACAGTGAGAAGGAGCTGTTGGGGTTCAACAACAGGGACAAGAATTGCTCTGAGACTCTATTTCTGACCCACCGAGACACTGCATAAGAAATTTCCTCTGCCCACTTTGGATAAAGTCAACTCGAGGTCCATCTACTCCAGAAGCTCTGCTTACACTCACAGAGAGAATTAACTCCTCTGGGACTCCATTGCAACCATTATGGGATTCTCTCATAACACTCTATTACATGCATTGCCTTACACAATTTGTGCCCACTCAGTTATAAGTTCCTCAGGAGTAGGAATGTGTGTTTTATAAAGATCAACATAATAATAAAAACAATAATAAAAACTTACTTTTATTGAGTTCTTACTATGTACCTGCAACATGTTAAGTGAATTATATGCATTTTCTGTGGCATATTGTTCTTTCCAAACACAGTCACAATATTGTCACCCATCCTACATGCACTTTTGCCGTGTGTTATTTCCCTATCCCGTCAAGAGGTGGGATCTAATTAACCTCCTTCTTCAGTATGAACTGGTCATAGTGACTTACTTGTAACCGACTGACTGTGGTAGAGTGCTAGCTCTGAGGACTTACAACTTCTGTCTTGCTCTCTGAATATTTCCTAGGGTCACCTCCTCTTAAAATCCAGTTCCCATTCAGTGGGAAGCCCGAGGTACATAGAGACACCACAGGCAGGCACTTCAATAGAGAGTTGCATCTGAGCCCACCCTTTAGTGATCCAAGTGTGGGTGCCAGTCCCATGAGCAAAGACACCTTCTGACTTTTCCAGTCCCAGCCATTTGAATCTCCCTAGCTGAGACCTTGCCTACTATGTCTTATCTGAATTCCAAACCTACATGTCCTGACAGCGTAGTAAGTAGTATTCATGTTATGCTACTAAGTTTAGAGTGGATTTGTTACACAGCAGTGGAT
The DNA here is from genome assembly GCF_011800145.1 of Mirounga leonina. Taxonomy (NCBI): domain Eukaryota; kingdom Metazoa; phylum Chordata; class Mammalia; order Carnivora; family Phocidae; genus Mirounga; species Mirounga leonina. The sequence continues at coordinate 16,060,757 of NW_023270265.1, read as the reverse complement.
GATCTAAATCCCTCACAGTGCTATGATGTAGGTACTATTACTCTCCCTAATTTAAAGGTAAGTACATTGGGGCTTTAATGGTTGATGAAAAGAGTAATGACCAGAAACATGTATTGAGTCCTTCTCCATGTCAGGAATGTTGTGTAGATCATCTCATTTAATCCACAAAAAGCTGAAGTAGGTCAGTTTTAAGAATCATATTTTAAATATGGAGATATTGATGCTGCAAGATATTAGGTAACTGGCCCTAAAATACACAATGAACCATGAGAAGCATCAAGCTTTGAACCCAAAGAGTCCTTTCTAGAGCTTGAGGTCTGTAATCTGTATACTGCAAATCCAGGCTACCACTCATTAGACAAGTAAAACAGTGGATGAACATGAGCACTGGGGCAGCATCTAGTGTCTGTCTGACTCTATTAGCCTATGTGGCATGGTGATTAAAGCTTAAGAAAAAGGCCTGAATAAATCTGGGCCAAGCATTTTAAGAAGACAGAGAAATGGATATTTCAGTTTATGTTTGTTTTCTCTTTCCAATTCTATTCGGGTTTTGCCTCATAGATTTTGAATTGTGTTGATAGATGCATACACAGTAAGGATTGTTACGACCCCCTAGAGAATCGGCCCCTCTGTTATTATGTAACTCCTCTCTTTATTTTTTATCATTTGAAGTCTGCTTTATCAGAAATTAACATAGATATTCCATATTCCCTTGGCTTAGTGCTACCATGGTATATTTTTCTCCATCTCTTTGTTCTTAACCTGTCTTTTCATGTTTAAAGTGGGTTTCTTGTAGACAACATACATCTGGGTCTTCTTTTTCATCCATTCTGACAATTTCTGTTTTTTAATTTGTGCATTTGGGCCATATACATTGTTAAAAAGAAAACCACAGGCCCAAAATGGCGTCACATAGGCCGAGTCCCCAAACTAGGGCTTAATACCGAATCTAATTGCAGTTTCAACCTCCCCTAGAAATGTAGTCTTAACCAGTAGGACCTGAATTCTCTGAACTCAAAGAAGTAATCTGCCACCTGGGCCTTCCCCATCCCCCAAAGGAAGACGAAGTAATCTGCATGATAAGACCCCCTTGCGCTTCCCCCTAAGGGAAGGACCTTGCCTAGAACAATCTTTTTCTTTTGCTAATAATTTTCTGACCCCCTCCTTCTATAAAATCCTTCCATTTTATACAACCCCTTAGAGCTCCCCTCTACTTGCTAGAAGGGATGTTGCCAGAATCATAAATCATTTAATAAAGCCAATTACATCTTCAAATTTAATCACCTGAATTTTGTTTTTTCATATTTAATGCAATATTAAAATATTTGGACTAATAGTAACAAATTGTGTAATTGTTTTCTATTGACTGTATTTGTTTTTTGGTTCTCTCCATTTGTCCTACCTTCTCTGGTTTTAACTGAGCATTTTAAGATTCCATTTGATCATTGCTCTTGAAGAATAAATTTTACATCTATTCTTTACTTTCATAATTGTTACAGAGTTTCTAATACTCAATTAACTAATCTAAGTTTACCTTCAAATCATACTACTCTGCCTAATGTGTAGTGCAGTTAACTTAGAATATTACCAATTTCTCTCTCCCACCTTATGACATTGCTACCTTTCATTAGTCATTGGGCTAGGGAAAGTGGGAGTGATGCATGACTGCTAATGGATATAGGGTATTTAAATACTTGTAATTAGTGGTGATGGTTGTACAACCTGGTAAATATAGTAAAAACCACTGAACATTTTAGAAGGTTAAATTTTGTGTTTTGTAAATTATATTTTGTAAAGCTGTTGCTAAAAATCTGACATACTATACGATTCCATTTATGTAATATTCTGAAATGGAGAACAAATTAGTGGTTGCAAGTTGTTGTGGATGGGGGGAGTCAGGTGAGGTGGAGATAAAGGTCAAAGAGGGGACTTTTTCAGGGTCAGGACTGTGATACACATACACAAATGAGTGCAAGTAAAGCTAAAGAAAATTGAATAAGGTCGGTGTATTGTGTCAATGTCAATAACCTGGTCATTACATTGTACTATAATTTTGCAAGTGGTTGTCATTGTGGAAAATTGCTTAAAAGGTACATGGGATCTCCCTCTATTATTTCTAACAACTGCATGTGAATCCATCATTATCTTAAAGTGAAATTTTAAATAAGAAAAGGTGCAAATCGGGGAGCCTGGGTGGCTCAGCTGGTTAAGGGGTGGGCTCTTGATTTGGCTTAGGTCATGATCTCAGGGTTGTGAGATCAAGCTCCACCTCTCTCTCCCTCTCCCTCTGCACCTTCCCCCTCCCATGCGCTCTCTCTTTCTCTCCCAAAAAAAAAAAAAGTGTAAAGCAACCAAGATACACTTCTAGAGGACTAGACAAATAACCTGCAGTACACCCAGAATATGGAATATTACTCAGCACTAAAAAGAATGGAGCTATGAAAAAAAAAAAAAAAAAAGAATGGAGCTATGAAGCCACAAAAAGAGATGGAGGAAACTTAAAGGCATATTCCTAAGTGAAAGAAGCCAGTCTGTCTGAAAAGGCTACATAGTGTCTGATCCCAACTATAGACATCTGGAAAAGCTAAAACCATGGAGGTAGTGAAAAGATCAGTGGTTGCCAAGGGTTTGTTGGGGAGACAGAGATGAACATGCAAGGCACAGAGGATTTTCAGGGTAGTGTGACTATTCTGTATGGTGTTGTAAGTGTGGAAACTTGTCTTTATACATTTGTCAAAATCCCCACAACAGCAGGGTGTGTTTTTAATGGGTTGATAGAAAACATCACATAGAATATATAACACCAAGAGTAAACCCCAATTTAAACTAGGGACTTCAGTTGATAATGATGTGTCAATGCTGGTTCATTGATTATAATAAATATACCACCCTGTAGTGCTGGGACGCTGACAGAGAGGGAAGCTCTCATGTGTGTGTTTGGGGCAGGGGGAATCTGTGGGAGAAAGCTCTGTACTTCTTTCTCGATTTTGTTGTGATCCTGAAACTGCTCTAAAATATAGTCTATTAATTTTTTAAAAGTGGATAGAGGGAAGAGTAGCCCATCCATTATTTTTTTAAGAAGAAATATCACAACAGAAGCTACCTTATTCATCCTTAACTTGCTGAATTAACCAATACCGAATTAATCAATTAAGCACATTGACGGATATACGTGGCAGTGCAGAAAGCTTGGAACTAGCAAGCTATTCTTTAGCCTAAACACAAATTTCTAAAGCTGTTTATATCATTTATATTGATTACACTATAATCAAGTATTATGAAACTAATGTATCAGTATGAAGAGAGATCTGCCGAGTATAATAAAATTAAGCTGGATATTTTGGAAGAACCCCATAAGACATTAAAATACTGTTCTCAAATTGGGAATGGAAGAAACAATTGTAAAGTATTGGCATTTTTTCATTTTAAAAAGTCTAGCAAAATTCTGCACTCACATCGCTTTGCAAAAGTTCTACTTCAAATAACTAACTGCAAATAACTACGTAACTATGTAAGAAAGGTGATAAGACACAACATGGCCCCATTCACATTTTTGAATTAAAATAGTTGCGGTTAATGTCTGGAAACTTTATAATTCCTGCTTTACCAATGTGCCCCGACAAACCAGCCCTAGCCACGCTAACTATGAGGGTTGTCCTCAATATTCCACAGTTTGGATACACAGAAAGTTTAACTGTGCTGAAAGGTGTATGTGCCACATCCACAGAGAATGGATTTCAAAATCTGTCAAACTTGTATAGAGCTATTGCTGAGAGAATCTGGAAAATGTCACACGAACTTCGGGTAACTTGCAGTCTATAAATTACAGACCATGTTTAGTGTAGGGGCCCCAGGAGGAAAGGGGGCATCAGTCAGGCCTCAAAATCATCTGTGGGATTTAACCCCATCCCCAGCACACAACTTGTGGAGGAGAAAACATGTGCTCGTGTGTGCACGCGTACGGAAGGGGCAGTCATAAGTGGGAAGAAAGGTTTATTTCATGGCTTTCTAACACCATTTAAGTCTTTTTAACAAAATCCATCCACAGGTTTCAGAGCCATGGAAAAATGATCCATTGTTCTTTTCACTGTGTTTTCCAAAACTATTGGCCCTCCATCCATAACAGCAGGGTATGTTTTTAATGCGCTGATAGAAAACATCACTCATAACCAAAGATAGGACCGATGGTATATTTGTCACGCAGCTTGGCTTTGCAGTTCAATTTGAAAGCTCCTGCTGTCAAAGGAAATGTTTAGATGACTCAGCCAAGGAGCTGGTTTATTGGTTTTGGCATCAGACAACAGGTGAATATTTCATGGAGGAGAGAGGTTTTAGTAGTTGTTTATACAATCTGCCCGGCCATGGCCACGGTTATTTAGGTTGGTGAACTGGACAATATTTCACGTCTCATGAGCCTGATGAGTTCTGTGGATGGGCTGATGTTGCCACTATTTGCTTAAAATGATTGGAGTCAAGTTCTCACTTCACCAGTATACTCTCCAGCTACCCAGAGGAGCAACATCTAGGCTTCGGGGCATCTGTGTTAGACAAGTTCCTCTAGTCCAATTTGGCAGGAGCCTGCAGGAAATTCCTGCTGCACCTTTTTAATGAGCTGGGACATCTAACCGGCTGTCCCAACTCTGGCTACAGTGCATTTTATCACAAGAGCTTGCCTGTGTTTGCAAGGATATTCCAGCACGGTGAATACCCACTCTCGCAGGGATGCTGGATATACTACGCCAAGCAAGGAAGCCCTGGTCCACTCTGAAGGGAGAGACAGGGGAGCCACGTGACATGTTTACGCTTACAGTGTGCAAAACACGCCCCCACACACAAACACAAAAACAAATCAACGGGTCTCTGAAAAGTCACATGGCACATTAAAAAGACATTTCCATAAGACGTGGACCACCTGGATTCTGCTATCAATATTCACTAGCTTTGGGAATTTGAATGTCTCCCCTTCTTGAGAAAACCAGTTTCCAGCCTGATATGTTTAGGGGTTTGAAGGGTTGGTCTCTAAGTTATTACCCAGGCCTGATGTTCTAGGATAAAAAAAATTTATTAAAATTTGAAGCAAATTCATCATGGAACTAAGGACAGCAAGTTTTTAGGGAGGGATTTAGTGAAATATCAGAAGACAGTAGGTATTTGTGTGTTGCCTAATGGACATAAGATGGAGACACAGAATTTCCGGTTTCTTTACTGGCCACAGGCCCAGGGCACATCACAGAAACCCTCGGAGGCTGTCCGCATTGGGGAAATCAAAGCTGCCACACCAGCCTCACATTGATATGAGGGACTACCAGAGATCCTGAGGGAGGACACCCTCAAGTGAAGCGAAAATAGGGCACATGTATTATTCGTAGCATCAGAATACTTTGTTCCATCCAGCCCACGGTGATTTCTTCTTACCCAGTTTCCATCTTTCCTGGGGCCATCATATATAAAAATAGTAATTCTCACAATAATAGCACTTGCAATAGCTCCTTTTATTGTCTGCCAAGTGCTAAGCACCTTGCCAAGCCCTTAAAAACGTTATCTCATTTAATTCTCACAACTCGGCAAGGACTGTGTCATCAACCATGTTTCACATTTGAGGAAATTAAGATGTAAGGAGGTAAAACACAAGCAGAAGGTCCACAGCTGACAGGGGTCAGAGCCTTTCTCCCTTTGAGCACAGTGCTTTATGAAGTGATCACACTGACCATAATCTCTGTACTGAAAAGAATTACCCAAGGGTAAGAGAAGCTTCCAAACTCTTGAATCAGACTCTTTTTGATGGCGTTCACTATCACTGGAAGAGCACGTCCTGTTCTCTCAGTACTGTATAATTCACGGAATGCTTTTACAGCGCCTCTCTCCCACTCTGACGCGGGGGTGACCTGTGTCCGGGATGCGGCAGGTGAGCAGGGCAAGGCAGCATCGAACCCGCTCGCTCACTCATTTGTTCTCCACCATCACCTGTGATGCAAGCAGGGTACACGTTTTAAGCCTAGTTCTGCAGATGGGAAAACTCGGGCTCAGAGTTTTCCTTTACTAACCCCTCACCCCTTCCTACGAAACAGAGGCAACTGCCAATTTCTGTTCTCCATGAAGTAGTTTTAACCTGAGGGTTTGAAATATACTAAGTCATCTAATGGCCCCCTGTGGACTCTTGCCCCACCAATCTCATTATTACCTTTTTCAATGACCCTTTTGAATGAGAAAGTGAAGTTTTTCAATGAACCACATTAGCTCTCTCATTTCCATTATTCATTTTCAGATTAGTTTAGGCATTTCCATTATTCATTTTCAAACCATCCTAGCACTTATACTTCTTCTGAACTTTCTCTGTAAGTTTCAGCTTTGAGGACAGTGTCCTAGTTGGTCAAGATGTGAAGATGGAACAAAAACAACAACAACAAAATGTGTAGATGGAACTGCTCCTTCTTCTCCAACACTGGTCAGCCTCAGTCCCTCTTCCTGCCTGCAGTGGGTCATCTGACCCCCTTCTGTGTGCCCGGGAGACTTCGCCTGGATGTGAAAGCCTCCATTGCTACATACTCTGAACTATGATGCCATGTACAATGTTCTGTACACAAAACCACTATATACCGTATGCATACACATGTTCACGTGGAAGAATAGTTGACCATGAACATGAACTGAACAAGATGTATACATATATATACGTATGCAGGCATGTGCATCATGGCCATGGCAATCTTGTGTGTATGCACATAGGCTCCGCACAAGGTAAGGATCGAACCACTGATCTAAGTCTTGGCTGGATGCCTATGACCAGCCCAGAGCACAAGAGCATGGGAGGCCTGTGGGGGGCTGCAGCAAGGCCATCCTCCCTAGGTTCCCTGCCCGTCGGAAGGCTGTCAGGAGGCTTTCTTGTCTCCTCCCCAGTTCCAATGCAGGAAGGAGCCTTCAGTGTCTGCCCCCGGGTTATAGCTGAAGACTGGATCAGCTCTCAGCTGCAGGCTGGAACCAGCTCCTTGGGCAGAGGGTGTCCCATCACTCATGCCTCAGTCATCTGGCCACTTTGGTTTGGGCATCACACTGGGTAAGAGCCACAGGGAGCTGGCACATTCGGCCACTCTTGCTTCGACTGTTTACATAAACAATAAACTGTCTTTATCTAAAAAGGATTCATTATTCCTTCACCAGTTCAATCTGTCAAGCCTTAGCCCTTGCCTTTGCCTTGTGCTTGATTTTGTGTGAGTGTGTGTGTATGTGTGTGTGTATTTTTTAAATAAAAAAGAGACCGTGTCACACCTCATCCTTCTCCATGCCTAGTCCTTGTTCTAAAGCTATTCTCTTTCAGCTTTTCTGGTTTTCATTCATCTCTTCATAGATTCAAAAACATGAAAATATTTCCATTCCTTATTTTCAGTGCTAGGCTAGTGTTCACAATGAATGTGATGACTTCATACACCATTCCTGACCTCTACTCCCATGAGACTTTCCCAAAACGTCATGGTTTATTTATCAAATACTTATGTAGTACCTGCTATTGCCAGATACTGAGTACTTTACACATATTAACTGATTCCATCTTTGTAACAACCTTGAGGCAGACTCTATTGCCAATTATGTTTTACAGATAGGGGAAAAAGGTACAAAGGGTTTAACTAACTTGTTCAATGTAATGGAATAACTCAGGTCAGAGCTGGGATTGGAACCCAGGCTTAGTTGGCACCAGAATATGGTTTAAGACTACTCACCTATATTTGCCTCTTTTCCTTGGTCTTTCATTGGTTTGTTAATTTAAATGATAGACGTGTATTTCTATTCCTTGTTCTGTGTTTCCTAATGAAAGATGAAAGTATTAGTCTCTCTCTCTCTGTCTCTCTCTCACACTTCCCTCCCTCCCCCCCATTCTCTCATGCCTACTTTCTACCTTCTGCCAGTTTTATTTTCAAACTGTCCAACTTTTAGCAGTCTCAGTGTTTTGTAACCATAATTATGTCTTCCATACTTTGTCTATGGTTGAATTCAAAAGTTTAAAAGTTAAGTAATGATATTAACATTGTTATTACTGAAAATATTGTCCATTTCATGGTAAAGTGGTCTGCAAGAATTATATCTCTGTGTGGTCTCATGGTATGATCCCCGGGCTGCAAATTTTCATAGCATTGAGATAAAATATATTTGGTTTCCTCATTCTGCATCAGTTGCTTAAAATACGGCACATTTGACTTGTTCACATTTGGGCCCCAGTTTTCAGAGTTTTCTGTTTTCCTTGGAATTTCTCATTTCTTTCTTGTTTCTTTTGTAAGAATAATGATGTGTCTTCTACATATCTTCAAGTTCATCCAAATCCACGGTTATAATGTCTAGAGCATGAAACACTCTTATTTTCCTCCCAGAGCGATCTTTTCCTGGAGTTTTCTGGTTCGTTGCTCTAATCCCTAGGGTTGTTCTCTTGGAAAGCTGCAGAGTCGCATCCCAAGACACTCTTTCATTTACTGCACCTCTGGGCCTCCAGCCCGTTTTCAGGATCCCATTTCTTTTTTTGTGATTGTTTGTTTACCTAACAATTTATTTTGCTGGATTACATCCTTAAGCAACATCAGCCACCAAGCATTTTCTCAGCTCTCTCTGTATGTGACTATTGCTCAGACAGTTTCTCGGACTCATCCATCTATCTCACATTACCCTTTAGTCTCTTTTGCTGTACATGTTGAATTTTATTTATCTTCTATTATTTTTTGCATTTTTAAAAACGTTTTATTTTGAGATACTTGTAGATTCACACGCAGTTGTAAGAAACAATACAAAGAGATTCTGTGCACACTTTCCCCTATTTCTGCCATTAGTAATTTATTGTATATTATAGTACAATATCATAATCAGGAAATTGACATTGATAGAATCTATCAACCTTATGTAGACGTCACCAGTTTGATGGGTATTCATTTGTGTGTGTGTGTGTGTGTACTAGTTTTATGCAATTTTGCTGCATGTGTTGATTTATGTGACCACCACTGTCAAGAAAAAGAACAGCACCATCACAAAGATCCTTGGTACTTACTATCCTCAGACACAGATACCTTCTTCCCCCTTCCCACTCAGCACCTGACACCCACGAATCTGTTCTCCATCACTATAATTTTTTAAAAGATTTTATTCATTTATTTGAGAGAGAGAGCAGAGTGAGAGAGAGAGAGAGAGAGCACAAGCAGGGGTGAGGGGCAGAGGGAGAGGGACAAGCAGACTCCCCGCTGAGCAGGGAGCCTGATGTGGGGTTCAATCCCTGGACCCAAAGATCATGACCTGAGCTGAAGGCAGACACTTAACCGACTGAGCCACCCAGGCTTTCCAATCACTATAATTTTTAATATGGCATTTCAAGACATAATGGAGTATTTCAAAAATGCCATATAAATAAGACCATATAGTATATAACCTATGATTGCCTTTTTTCACTTTAGACCCATCCAGGTCGTGTGTAGCAATAGTTCATTCCTTTTTACTGCTTTTTATTTCATAGTATGGATGTACCACAGTTTGTTTATCTAGTCATCTATTGAAGGATATTTGGATCATTTCCAGGTTGGGCTATTATTAACAAAGTTTCTCAGAATATCCATGGACAAGGTTTTGTATGTTTCCATTTCTTTGGGATAAATGCCTAAAAGGAAATTGATAGGTCATGTAGTAAGAGCATTTTTTTACTTTTGTTCATATTCTTCTCTAGGGTGACTAGATCATTTTATATTCCCACCAGTAATGTATGAGTGATCCGGTTTCTCTACATTCTTGACAGCATTCGGCGTTGTCACTTTCTATTTTAGCCATTCCAGTAGGTGTGTAGTGATATCTCACTGTGATTTCAATATACATTTCCCTCGTGGCTAATGATGTTAAGCATCATTTCATGTGCTTATTTGCCATCTGTATATTCTTTGCAGTAAAATGTCAGTCTATGTCTTTTGCCCATTTTCTAATTTGATCTTTTTTTAATTGTTACCATAAGCTCGAGCTTTAGAGTTCTTTTTGTTTTGTTTTGTTTCCTTTTCTTTCCAAGTTTTTATTTAAATTCCAGCTAGTTTATATGGAGTACCATATTAGTTTCATGTATAGAATTTAGTGATTCATCACTTACATACAACACCCGGTGTTCATCACCACAGTGCACTCTTTAATCCCCATTACTCATTTAACCCCTTCCCCCATCTACCTCCCCTCCAGTAACCCTCAGTTTGTTCTTTATAGTTAAGAGTCTGTTTCTTGGTTTGCCTCTCTTTTTCTCCCCCCTCCCCTTGTTCATTTGTTTTGTTTCTTAAATTCCACGTATGAGTGAAATCATATGGTATTTGTCTTTCTCTGACTGACTTATTTCGCTTAGCATTATACCCTCTAACTCCATCCATGTCATTGCAAATGGCAAGATTTCATTCTTTGTTATGGCAGAATAATATTCCATTATACACACACACACACACACATACATATATACACCATATCTTCTTTTTCCATTCATCAGTCAATGGACATTTGGGCTCTTTCCATAATTTGGCTATTGTTGATAATGCTACTATAAACATCAGGGGCACATATATCCCTTCGAAGTAGTATTTTTGTATCCTTTGAGTAAATACCTGGTAGTGCAATTGCTGGATCATAGGGTAGTTCTATTTTTAACTATTGAGGAACCTCCATACTCTTTCCCAGAGTGGCTGTACCAGCTTGCACTCCCACCAACAGTATAAGAGGGTTCCCCTTTCTCTGCATCCTCACCAACATCTGTTGTTTCTTGAGTTGTTAATTTTAACCATTTTGACTGGTGTGAGGTGATATCTCATTGTGGTTTTGATTTGTATTTCCCTGATGGTGAGTGCTGCTGAGCATCTTTTCATGTGTCTGTTGGCCATCGTATATCTTCTTTGGAGAAATACCTGTTCATGTCTTCTGCCCATTTTTTAACTGGATTATTTGTTTTTTGGGTGTTGAGTTTGGTAAGTTCCTTATATACTTTGGATACTAACCCTTTATCAGATATGTCATTTGCAAATATCTTCTCTCATTCCATAGGTTGTCTTTTAGTTCTGTTGATTGTTTCTCTGTGCAGAAGCTTTTCATTCTGATGAAGTCTCAGTGGTTTATTTTTGCTTTTTTATCCCTGTCTCAAGAGACCTATCTAGTAAGAAGATGTTATGGCTGATGTCAAAAAGCTTACTGCCTGAGTTTTTCCTCTAGGATTTTAATGGTTTCCTGTCTCACATTTAGGTCTCTCATCCATTTTGAATTTATTTTTGGGTATGGTGTAAGAAAGTGGTTCAGTTTCATTCTTTTGCATGTTGCTGTCCAGTTTTCCCAACACCATTTGTTGAAGAGACCGTCTTTTTTCCATTAGATATTCTTTCTTGTTTTGTCGAAGATTTGAGTTCTTTATACATTCTAGATTAAGTCTTTGTTGGATGTGTGGTTTGCAAATACTTTCTCCCAATTTGAAGCTTGTCTTTTCAGCCTCTTAACAGAGTCAAAGAGCAAAAGATTTCAGTTTTGATGAGGTCTAGGTTATCAATTTTTCCTTTTATGGATCATGCTTTTGTGGCCAAGTCTAAGAATTCTTCACCTACTCCTATGTCCATTCAACCTATGTCCATTCAACCAATGAGCATTTTGATTGTTTTCAGTTTGGGGCTATTAATGAAACTCTATTAAATCACTTTATATATAAACATGTGATACATTTTGAGTTAATTTTTGCATAACATATGAGGTGTCAGTCAAGGTAAATTTTATTTTATATTTTGGCCTATAGATTCTCAGTTGCTGTATACCATTTATTCATTTATTGTAAAGGCTATTCTTCCTCCACTGAAATGCCTTTTCACCTCAGTCAGGAATCAGTTGTGTGTATAAGTATGGGTCTCTTTCTGGTTTCTTTATTCTGTTCCATTGCTCTACTTCATTGAGTGTGTCCTCATTGATTATCTCCATTAGTTTCTCATATCAAGGTAAGGTGGCATGGTTCCAGTTTCACTGACGGTTGCTGAGGCTCAAAGGGTTTCAGTGATGTGCCATCGGCCGTATGACCAGTAAAGAAGGGATATTTTGTTCTCATGCTTATCCCATGCTCATTCTGCAGCCTGTAAGTGCCTACTGTCCTCTAAAATTTCACTAAATCCTTCCTTTAATAATGAGACAACACTTGCAAACTCATTTTACAAGGCCAGCATTACCCTGATACCAAAACCAGACAAAGACACTACAAGAAAAGAAAATTATAGACCTATATCCCTGATGTACATAGATGCCAAATTGTCAGCAAATACTAGCAAACTGAAATCAACAACACATTAAAAGGATCATACACCATGATCAAGTGGGCTCTACCCATGGGATGCAAGGATGGTTCACCATAATGCAAATCAATGAATGTGATACACCACATTAATGAAATAATGGATAAAAATCATATGATTATCTCAATAGTGGCAGAAAAAAAAACGTTTGATAAAATTCAACATCCTTTCAAGAGAAAAAAAAATCTCAACAAATTAGGTATAGAAAGAATGTACCTCAACATAATAAAGGCCATATATGACAAATCCACAGCTAACATCATACTCAATGGTGAAAAGCTGAAAGCTTTTCTTCTAAGATCAGGAACAAGACTAGGATGCCCTCTCTCCTGCTATATGATCTCACTTATATGTGGGCTCTAAAACACTCAAACTCATAGAACCAGAGAGTAGAACAGTGGTGGCCAGGGATTCAGGGAGGTGGTGGGGATGGGGAGAGGTTAGTCAAAGGATACAAATTTCCGGTAGTAAGATGAACAAGTACCAGAGATCTAAGTACAGCATGGTGACTATACTGCATTGTATACTTAAATTTATTAAGAGAGTAGATCTTAAGTCTTCTCACCACAAAAGAGGGTAAATATGTGAGTTGATAGATGTGTTAATTAACTTGAGAGTGATAATCGCTTTGCAATGTATGTGAAGATTAACTCTTCATGCTTTAAAAATCCTGTTGTATAACCTAAACATATACAATTTTCTTTGCCAGTCATACCTCAATAAAGCTAGGGAAACAATAATAACTCAAGATTTCAGAAAAGACAATATCCCACCGTCAACTGTGAACACGGAAGCGTGCATGGTTGCATGTTTGCTAACTTCTGAGAAGTCACCAAACAATCCTCAGTCTAGCTGCTGCTTGCTTATTGTTCCAAAACACATTCAGATATTTTTACAGAATCAGAGATCTCAGCGTCCCCCATTTTAATGAGTCTGGTATCCAGGTTGCTGTGATAAGCAGTCTCCTGCCAGTAAGCGCTGTGTAGGGGACAAAGCACAGTATGTTCAGTGTTAAGACCCTTTCCCAAGTTCCCATGCAGCAGCTCTGGGAACCCAGGGAGCTGCCCCTGTTCATGGGGTGTTACATGGATAAATCAGCATAAACCACAGCTATTTCAGCAGCGATCAATACAGACTATGCAGACAGCTGGAAGGAAGAGATCCACTAGCTGTGATTTATTTTCTGCTCTATCTCCCTTGGTAAAGTCTGAAAACAAAGCATGGGCTATTTTCACCGTAAGGAGGAACAGCGAACACATGAGAAAGTTTTCTTTTTCATTGCTCAATTCCAGTGGCAGTTGGTTTAAATCATACTTTTCCTTTGATTAATGATATTTTCCATTTGGAAATATTGGCTTAACTTTGTTCTTTTGATTAAAGAGAAGACATGAGATTTGAACAATTCCTAAAGTAGCTCTGAAATTATTTTATGAAGAGATACGACAATCTAAACCAAGAAACTTACTGTGAAAAAAAAGAAACCCTGTGTTTTACCTGAATTATAAATGGAAAAACAATTAGTGACTTACAGATTGTCTTAGTCTAGACATTAGCCAGTGTTCTCTGGCTTATCTACACTTTTTAAGTTTCCTGAAGCAGGACATGCAAAATGAATGCTAGTCATGTATTATGCATTCTAACCTTAGAATGTTTATAAACTTGTGCAAAATGAAAGCTTCACATGTTTACTTTTGAAATCTGAAAACGGTCAACGTATGAAGTGTTTAAAGCTAGTTTGGTTGGAATGATGTAGGTGTTACAATTCAGAAATTCCTGCAAGATTCCTTCTTGAATTACCTCACAGTTCCAAATTTGTACCCTGAAGCCAGATGATTTCAAGCTGGCCAGGGTGGTGAATCCATCCTACTGTAATGAACAGCCAACCATGAAGTGTGGCTCAGTATGATTACCTACCCCTGGACCTCAATTTCTCATGCCACTTTGAAATTTTCTGCAAGTCTGATTTTATGATGTGAGATATATTCCAGATTTGGGGTTTTGAAGTAAACTTCCTTGTAGATTTACAGAGAACACTGCCAAGAAACTGGGCTCTAATGAGATGTCATCCTTAGGGGCCAGTCTTGCTTTAGGAAATGTCCACTGAAAGGATGCGCTCAGAGTAATTCAGACATCTTTCCATCTCTGGATCCTGTCCAACTTGCACACAGGCCCATTTGGCACTGGTCATACTCCAGCTTTCCCACAAGGCCCTGGAAGGGTTCCAGGAGCTCATTTAGGTTCTACCTCTACATATGGATCTGAGCACCAGAAAGGAATCATGGAGGAAACCAGCCTCAGGCACCAGTCACAGAAGAGACCTCGGGGAGATATACAGGGACAAGTGTGTTCTCCATAGTGGTTTACCCAGTCATCCGGGAAGTCAGACCGAGGCCAAGACCTCCGCTCTGGAACCCAAGGAGAGAGGAGCCAGACATTAAGCAGGGTCTCTCAGGAACTAGTGTTCAGGGACCTCTACCTGCCAGTGTCCTACACCAAATGAACACGATTCCCAGAGAAAATGAGAAATACAATATGTGTGTCTGTGTGCATGTAACACAAAAGAAATTCATAGAGAGAAGGGTATGATTGTTTTTCAAGAGCCAATGAAGTGATCAATGAAAGGAAACCTGAGTTTTAATTCTCTGACACCAATCTCTGGCTATGACCTTTAGCAAATCTTTGATGTGATCTGTGCCTCAATTTTCCTGTCTTTACAATGAGGACACTGGATGAGGCTGTCCCCTAGGTCACTTGTAGTTCTTTCATTTATACGGGCTTAAGAACAATGCAGAGGGTCACACTTCTAATTGCCATTCCAATTACAAATCATCTGCAATCAATAGATCACCACAAATAGAAATGATGTAAGTGGTACAGATGTGAATCCAAAACATAGACGCACTTTCCTTTCAAGGAAGGTGAATTGTAGCTCTCAAGCCTTTTCTGCCTATGGGGCATGAGGCTTCTTTCACAGAACATGAGCATATAGGTGAAAAGATGAGGACACAATAAAGATGCAGTTCATAATTGGAAAATATAAAGGTACTACCAAATCATTGGAAAAACTTGAATACCCTCAGAAAATGAGCAAAAGATGTGAACAGAGTAGTTACCAAAGATGCAAAGCGCCAATTAACGCATACCTTTAACCTTAATTGCTATCATGTAATGTTAATTGATAAAAGAGTATATCCTTATGTTGTCAATGGAATTAGTCAAATGCTGGTAGAACTGTAAATGAGTTCTGTTTTCAATTTTCTGAGAAAAATTAGGCAGTATAAAGCAAGAGCTTTAATTACAGTAAGTCCTTTGATTCAGAAATTGTTTCTCAAAATATATTCAGGGACAATAATCAGAAATGTGCATAAAATTCATGTAGTAATATTCATGGGAGCACTGTTTACAATAATAAAATATTTTTTAAATTTAACTAATTAAATTTATTTTGACATATCCAGATGCTGTCATTAACATTTTCACTTTTGAAAAACATTTAATCAGGGGCGCCTGGGTGGCTCAGTTGTTTAAGTGACTGCCTTCGGCTCAGGTCATGATCCTGGAGTCCCGGGATGGAGTCCCGCATCAGGCTCCCTGCTCAGCGGGGAGTCTGCCTCTCCCTCTGACTCTCCCCCTCTCATGTTCTCTCTCTATCACTATCTCTCTCAATAAATAAATAAAAATCTTTAAAAAAAAAAAAAGAAAAACATTTAATTATACTGAAAAGGTTACAAATGTAAAATGAAAACAGAAGGGCATATAGCATGATCCCAATTCTGTAACTGCAAAAATAAAAACTAATACGTAGTTTCACTTCATTTTATTTTATTCTGTTTTCCAAATTCCCAACAATAATAAGCGCTACTTTTATTACCTTAAAAATAAATGTTATTTTTAAGCGAATCAATATTGAAAAACCCTGTGGTAAGATCTACTCCATATCAACACACACCTATTGTATGAGCAATTCCTCTCCTAGGCATACGTTCAACAAAAATACATACATGTGTTCACCAAACTTCATATCCTAAAACATTCATAGCAGTGCTATTTATAATACCCCCAAAGTTGGAAACTGTTCAATGTCCATTACTAATAGAATACATTTATAAATCGTGGCATGTTCCCATAATGGAGCACCATAAGCAATGAGAATTAATGGTGTACAACTGCACACAATGATACAGATGAATCTGACAAATATCACGTTAAAGTAAATGAAGGAAAACAAACAGAAAAGGACACTTTTATGATTCCATTTATCTAAAGCACAGAAATGGGCCCAATTAATGAAGTTGTCCGTTACCCTGGGGAGGTGTTAGGGCAAAGCGTGCAAGGGTTTCTGGGGTTCTGTCTTGATGGTATCTCCATCTGGCCATGTACAGTCCACAAAAATCCATCCAGCTGTATATCTCTGTGCTCTTTTCTGCATGCTTATTATATTTCAATGAAATGTTTAAAAATATATTAATTAAATATTTAGCTACTGTGATGGGGAAAATGGGAAACATGGGAGGAAGAAGAAAACAGCAAGATGAGACCAGGCATGTCTTCTTGTCGCCTGAGTGAATAATACTTTTTCCAAGTGAAGGAGGGAGAGGTTAGGTCTGGGATGCAGGTGGGGATGGGTGATCCAGCATTATCCTGCAGTTTGCAAAAGAGCCTTGGCTAATGGTTCCACCGAGCCCTCTGCCATACACCTCTTAGCTCACACCATGTCAGTGACACTCATTTTACCCTCACCAGTCCCTTCATCTGGAAGACTTGTTTTTCTGAATCTGTACTTAGCTCACTCCATTCAAATCCTTGGCCAAGCATCACCTTCTCCAAAGGACCATTCATGGACCACTTATTTAAAATAAATAACCTCACTCCAACTTTACGTTCATCCACAAGTCCTGCTTTATCTGACCTCAGAAGACATATTGTTATGTGTAGTTAGATTGCACACATGCATACAGTTGAGAAGATACAAAGATAGACAGAGATACACAGGTGTAGGTATAAGTAGAGATATAGATATTTGGTTGCTCCACTAGAATGTAAGCTTCACAAATACAGAACTTTGTCTTGTTCCATCTCTCTTTCCCTGATGCCTTGAATAGGTCCCCAAACATCAAAGTGCTCAATAAATACATGTGGAAGGAATATGGTTCTTTTGGCCCCATTTTTCATAAATGTGGCCACACGTATGAAGATGTCGCTGACCCTTAAATGGAAGGGCCCTTTCTTGGTGACCGTTCTCCGCATCTTTCTCTTCATGGCAGCCCGACACTGTCCTGAGCAAAGGGTGAGGCCACGGTTGCAGCTTCCCAGGATAATTGGAAACAGACTCAGCAACTGCACACATCGAAGTTAGGAAAGCAGTTGTTTGGAGAATGGTTGAGCCCTAAGTGCCTTTGTATTTTTGTTGAGCAATCTGAGCTGCCGGGCACATTTCATGAGAAGGGTCAGCACCATGCTTTTCGAGAACTCCACTTGAGAAAGAATAGATGAACAAAGGTCAAGACAATGTGAGTCCATATGGACCTCTTTAGTACAGGGAACTGATGTAAAATGTTGTGAAGTGTTCTCACGGGCTTGTGTGTAGTCAGGATTCAAAAATTCCCAGCGTCTTTGGTTCACATGTGATTTCCTCACTTTCATATTGAATTACAAAAGCAGCTCAAAGTCAGCAGCCCGAGGTCCTTGTTGCACCTGATCCAACTCAACTGGTCTGTCCCAGTCTGTCCCAACTTATAGATTGACTTCGTGGCTCAAGGCAGACTTTATAAGCATTCCCTTTTGCAGAGGTGGGAGCTGAAGTTCCCAAGTGGTGGCTGTCACTGGCTAGTGTCATCTCTATTTAGGACAGTTGTCCCATGCGGCCAGGAGCACTTTTTTTGGTCATCGCCTGTTGAGATCAGATGGCTAGTAAATGGTACAGTTGAATCTCAAATCTTTCTATTTTAAGATAACAATAAAGTTCTCAATATTTTGTCTTTCTAAATGTTTTTCCTTTTCTTAGTTACTCTCTCCTTCCACTTCGTAGACAGTTCCTAGACTTTGTGTGTTTATATTTTGAGAGTAATCAATTAAAATGAGGTCATTAAGATGGGCCCTAATCAGATATGACTAACATATTTATAAAAAAAGAAAATTTGGGGGAACCTGGGGGCACAGTCAGTTGAGCATCTGACTCTTGGTTTTTGTTCAGGTCATGATCTCAGGGTTGTGAGATCGAGCCCCTCGTCAGGCTCTGTGCTCAGTGGGAATCTGCTTGAGATTCTCTCTCCCTCTCCCTCTGCCCCTCTGCTCATGCATGTGCTCTCTCTCTCTCTGTGTCTCTCAGATAAATAAATTAATCTTAAAAAAAGAAAAGAAAATCTGAACACAGAAAGACACATAGGGAAAACACCATGTGAACATGAAAATGGCCATCCTTTAGCAAAGGACAGCAGCCTGAAACAGATTTCTATCCACAGCCTCCGGAAGGAACCAAGCCTGCCAGTGCTTTATTTTCAGAGTCCTGGCCTCTGGGTCTGAGAGACAATACATTTCTCTTGTTTCAGCCACTCAGTTTGTGGTACCTACTGAACTAATGCACAGTGTGAGCAATCTGGGATGGCTACCAAAAGTCAGGCCCTTGATCCTAGATCCCACCAGATTGGCCAGGTCTCGTTTGCCTATCTCATGCATGTCAGCTTGTTCCCTGAACAGGCCCTGCTGCTCACCAGCCCCATCTTGCATTGTCTGAGTCTCCTCCTCCTTGTGCCGTGCTCCCAAGGCTGTGTGCCGTCTGTCTTGGCCCTGATGGCCTGTGCCTCACTCCCACTGCCTACCTGACCTGGCCCGACTTGGGCACATCCCCCCTTGGACTCTGTCTTGCCTCAGGCCACTCCCTGGCTTCTGCTGCTCATCGTCCCTGATTTTCCACCACGGCCTCATCTCTCCCATGTTCCTGAGCACAGTGCGGGGAGTCGTGCGGCCTGGGGACACACGGAGAAGTTGCTAAGCTGAGCTGAGGAATTGGTGGACACTCTCGCTTATCACACGCAGCATCCAGTCATTCCTGATCAGAGTTCCTTCCTCATTACCGTGTTTTGTTCTATACTCACATATAGAACAGTGGTGTCGTGAAAACTGCTTAGCACCTTGTACAAAATATTCTGATGAAGAATATTCAGCTTCTAAACTTATTCCCTGAGGCCAGATCCTGTTCTTGAGAAAAACAATGAATTCAGGATGTTGCTATCTATGGGTTTTAGCCCACTAAATCTGATCTTTTTATTATGTTTAGGAAGCTGGAAATGAATAAACAAGCACATGTCTGTTCCTACTTAGAGCTGGATGGTTGGTCTCTATAAAACAGCCCATTGGCGATCCTTCTTTTACTCGGCAGCACTTGGGAAGCAGTGAGGCATTATCCATCATTAAATCAAACTGCCTGAATACCCGGCTGGGTCTGCAGGCACAACAATAAGGGCTCTGAAGGGGAACTGCTCTTCTGCTCCAATTCTATGCTCAATCCATCTGCACTGAGCACATTAACAAGCCATTAATGGGGGACATGGTCTGTTGGTGGAAAGGATGAGCCGAATGGATGCTACTTGTTTAAATAAGTGCAATAGTGGGAATGTCCATTGTGACTACGTGTGCATCAGCCAGCACACCCCAGCTCGAAGTGAGACATTCCTGGGCTTTTGAGACAAGAGGATGCCACTGGTATACCCACCCAGTGGCTCACACAAGCAAGCCCAGTTATTTTGGGCTCCTGAGCCCGTCCAACTCTTCTTCCCCTTCTGTTTCAGCCTTATTCCCACTCTTTCATTTGGCTGCTGATGTAGGTCTTTCTAGTTCAGCCTCAAGTCCTCACATGGCCTTGCCCTTCCTGCTCTACCCACCCAGGATGGGACCCCAGCTCAGATGGCAGCACCAACCTTCTTTGGCCATGCCTTTTTCTAGCTAAGGGTTGACCAATTGGTCACTCCCCCACATTTCCAGGGGCATCCTATTACCAAGAAAATAGGATTTGACCAGTAATTGCTTTAAAAAAAAAAAAAGATTTTGTACATCTTTTGAGGAAATGTTTCTTATATTTTGCTCTTTATTAATTGTCCAATGACACAAATAATACAGGAATACACTTATGTGATACATCTCCACACCTGAATACAGGTCCCCAGAGATGATTTATCATGCATATGTGAATCTTCAGCTGTGTCTTCCATTAGGGAGCCACTGGCCACATACAGCTTTTTAAACTTAAATTATTTTAAATTAAATAAAATTTGAGATTCAGCTCCTTAGTCACAATTGCCACATATCCCGTGCTCAGAGCCATATGTGGTTAGTGGCTACCATGTTATGCAACAAAGGATTATAGGACATTTCCATCAGAGAAAGTCCTACTGGGCAGCACTGATCTAGAGAAGTACATGGCTCTGTGCTTATGTGATTGATAATATGTGCCTGTTTTTGTTTTACATAAATTTACCACACTGCAAGTATTGTGTTGTCACTATATATAATGTGTCTCACAGATCTTCTAATGCCACTGTGTGCTTATCTCCACTGTCCTTCGAGTGCCTGCTATTTCTGCCCTGGTGGAGTTTAGGTTGTTTTCATTTTGATTTTATTTTTTTAAAGGTTTATTTATTTATTTGGGAGAGAGAATGCATCCAAGTGGGGGAAGGGCAGAGGGAGAGAGAGGCAGAGAAGCAGACTCCCTGCTGAGCGTTGAGCCCCACATGGGGCTCGATCTTATGACCCCGAACCCATGACCTGATCCAAAACCAAGAGTTGGCCACTTAACCGACTGAGCCACCCAGGTGTCCCTCATTTTGGTTTTATTTTATATTTGCTATTATAAATAATGTTCCAATTAACATCCCCATATGTCTCTGCACCTGCCCCTTCATGAACCTGTGCAATTATTTTTCTAGGAGAATTACCAAGAAGTGGAATTTCCAAATTAAAGCATTTGTCCATTTTTAGTTATTACAGTTACTATGACATTGCCCTTTGGAGTAGCTGTATCAACATACAAGCCCACTAAACCTATCACTATGTTATCACCGATTTTATCAAACTCTGAAAATTTCACTATGCTTATGGCTTAAAATGGTATCATTGCCGTTTTCAATGGACTTTTCCAGACAAGAAATTGACTATCAGTCAATACAAATTACTATCGGTTTGTATTTCCTTGACTGTGAGCAGCCTCTTCGAATATTTTGACCATTTTTCTATTTGTATTTATCTTTTATTGAACAAAGGAATTCTTCATATATTTAGGATATGGGTCTTGCCTCTGTTACGTATGTTAGTAATACTGACTTGTTTCTATTTTTTAACTTTTTAAAGTAAGGTCTATTACTTTTTTTAATCTTTTAAAATGTTTTTGATTTTACAGTTTTGAATGTTGATGTCATCGTATTTGTCAATCTTTATGAGTTTAGAACCTATTTCTTATTTTAGGCCTTTCCTACTTCTGAGTCATAAACATTCTCCCTTCTAATTTTATTAGTTTTTTTTTTTTATTGTTTAACTCTGTAACCCATCTGGAACTTATTCTTACGAATGGCATGTAAGGTAGAGATCTAACTTTTAGTTTTTTTCCAAGTTTATAGCTAAAAGTTCCCACACAATCATATTAGTTCATTTCTTTCCATTGATCTTAAATATTATTATCATGTATTAACTGCCCTCATCTATGTGAAAACGCCTATACTTCCTATTCTCTGATACATTTGTCTATTCTTGTACAGTGTTTTACATTCTTTGCCTTTCCAATAAATAATGATAGGCAAGAAGGAAAGTAGTTGTTTATTTTTCTTTTTCAAAGGAAGTCTGTCCGCGCCCCCTCTGTTGTATTCTGCGTTTGGGGGCACGGTACCATAACGTGGTCATTGATTTGCAGCCAAAATTACATTTTAGAGGAACATGTCCCCCCTTGTGAGGCATTGTGTCCAGACGATGTCTCAGCTATGTTTGTAAGCTGTTCCTTCCCTGCTGGCCATGTGGGGGGCTTCCGGGGTGTGTGGCAGGTGAAGGGCTCCCTGCTCCGTGAAGCAGCTTGCTTGTCTGAGGTAAGGCTGTGGGGGCTATGAGACTCTAAGCCCTCAGACAGTGATGATGACCAAGACCCTGCAGGCAGAAGAGGCAAACCAATACCCAGAACAGGTGTCAGTCACGGTCAGGGTGATGCTTTGCCCCTGCCAGGGTAGAGCGATTGATGTCATCAACGTGTGTCCTTGATTTCTCTAGACTGACAACTGTGGACCTTGGCAAGCATGGACAGGGGCTCCCCAGGGGCTGCAGGGCTATCGGGGTCCCCAACAGTGCCTCCAGGCCCGGCGGCTGGGGACTAGGGCAGCCGCTGGTGGCGGCGGGGGCCAGTGGCGTGCACACACTTAGCTGCAGGGGCCGGCGGCAGTACCCATGTAGTGACAGGGGCCAGTGACAGACACCAGGGAAGGCGACAAGGTCTGGAGCCAACCCCAGGCCCACCGGCAACTGTGGGGGCCCCCCAATGTCGGTGCATTCTCCTGGGGCTGTACACTCCTCCCTCGGGTGTGTATACTGCTGCGGAGGCGGGTGCTAGGCGTCAGGCCGGCAGCAGGCAAGTGCACAGCTGGAAGGGCTGGCTCCCAGCGCGCACTCAGCACGGGGACGGGGACGTTGGCTTTTACATTTATGGAGCTGCAGAGGTCTGAGCTTGCTGCCTGTGCCGTCTCTAGGCTCCATGTACATGGGGACGGGGGTTTGAGTGCTCAGGCACCTGCTGTCAGCAAACACAAATACCTGTGGGGAGACAGCTGGTTCGTGGTGGCTTTGCTGGCTGTTGGTTTCATCGGTGGTGAAATCTACCAAATTTGTCTACAAAGCAGGTCCCTGTGAACTGCAAATGGATGGGAGATTAGAATAAGAACCCTGTTAGATAGCACAAATCACATCTAGTAATGAGAGATCTTCTTAACACCCGTGTCCTCTGGAAGGCTGACTTATTTCCATGTATGAAATACAGCTTCCCCTTCTGGAGAGGCTCTGCAGGGAATCTGTACACATGAAATTTCTATTTTTCTGTCCACCTATTACAAATAGTGCCTTAGGAACAATCAGATTTTCTCCTGGGCTGAGAGGGTATATATGAGATGGTGTGCCTATATGGTAAGTTAGGTTGTATATTTGACATTTACTTGAGGGGTTCTGGGTACTTTTCCAGAAGCCCAGTCAGCTTTCAGAGCAGCAAAAAACTAAGGTACCAGGAGAAAACAGTGCATGATGATGAGTAGCAGTGTGAATTTTTTCAATACTTATGAATATATCTCTTGAGCTTAACCAGTTCCTTGGCTATGATTCTGGAACAATATTCCTTTCTTGTTCTATTTCTTCAAAATAAAAGGAGCTTTCAAGCTCCTGGAGAGACTAACCTAAGAAGCAATTTTAATAGAACCCATATCATTTTGCTGTTGCCTAATTGGCTGAGAAAAGCAAGAAAGGGTGTCTCTTCATTGGAGATAAGCCCCGGTGCCCAGCTGGCTGCTGAGATGAAAACCAAGAACCCTTTTGCCCATAGGCAAAGCTGGATAATCCTTGAACAGATACTACTCAACTGAGCTAGACCACAAAAAAAGGGTTATTGTGTGATTGACATCTTCCACCAAAACTGTCTCCAAAGAGCAGATTATGTGCAGGGTCTGCGAGCCTGTCTGGGGCTGGTGTTTCTGGGCCTTTGGATAGTCTTTCCATGCCAAGATCCCATTAATCTGCCACTATGGTGAGCCTGGTGGGAGTCTTGCTGCAAGGAGATGAAGAAAACCAGATCCTGCAGATAGGCAGGTAAGCTCAGCATCGGGGAAGAGAGCCTGTCTGCCCAGGACGCCCATGCATAGTAATCTCTGTGCTCTGGTGGGCTCCTCGCAGGTGAGGGAGGCAAGGGAATTATGACCAGAAGGGCCATGGTCCAACAGTTTCACGGACCCAGGGGCACAAACCATAGGAAGGCACCAGAGTGGGATACAGGAAAGGGCCAGACCCACTTTTCCTGGTTTGTACCTCCAAATTCCATTAGTGTCTCAGATACGGAGCATGGGAGGAAGAGGAATTGGGACCAGTGAAGGGCAAGGCAGCAGTTTGGAAGGGGGACAACAGGGGTTGGGAATCAGAAGATGGGGCAATCCATGTCCCTCCCACCTCCAGGTTAGGGCTCTGGGTGCAGGTCACTGACTCCCAAGCTCTAACTTTAGAAGAATAACATTTGCCAACCCCCATGGGAATGCTGTAAACATCAGTCAGCTTCCCAGGGCTTACCATGACCACCTTACAAATCTAAGTCCGGACAACGGGATGCCATTTCAGAGGGTTTGGTAAACATCCCAGATTTCCTGTTTGGCCTTGTCCTTCCCTGTGTCTCCACCCTAAGTATACACATGGACGCACACATACACACCGCTGGTGCACAATTTATCTATATATCCCTTCTGCGTATACTACATTTGACTCTCTTAGTGCATTTCTGTAAAAGGAAAAAACCCAAACTATTTCTAGTTGTAATTACAAAATCAACATGTGTGTGTAGATGCAAAGATAAGAGAGATGTTTACAAAGTAAGTCTGTAGTCAGAAGTAAATACTTGGGGCATGCATAATGAAAAGACAAAAACAGTGCCAAAAATTTATTCTAATTGAATATTTGTAGCTCATTTCCAACTGGCAAAAAAAAAAAAATGCCATAAATAAAGAGATGAGAGATAAGGCATGACTCTCCACTGGAATTGGATGACAGTACAAAATCTGTTTCTCATATACACTTAAGCTATGATATTTCAGCTCTCTACTTTTTGTTATTGATCGTGTACACATAGGAAAGCTTGAAATGCTCATCATTTGAATTAATAACTTTTTCCCTTTTCAGAAGAGGCTCCACTGCTCCTTCATGTCTGGCTTTGGACTGAAAGTTTCCTGTGAGTGCCAATTAAGACCAAAGAGACAATATTTTCAATGGTTAAATTAACAAAAATATAAATGATGGCATATTGAGACAGCCCTAAACCCTGATAGAAGGAGTATAAGTTGGTATAATCTTTCTGGAAAGTAACCTTAAAAAGCCATAAAAGGCCTTAAAATCTCCACTTCTTTTAACATATTATTCTACTTCCAGGAAACTAAAAGCTTGGGCAAATGAATGTGAAGAATGCATCACATGGGATGCAACAACAATGAATACAATCAACATTTATTCAGAGAATGATATCTGGGATTCTTCAACAAATGAGATAAACAAAAGCAATTGAAAAATCCTGCAAATACTGAACTCCTTATATTATAGGTATCTGTATGGGTTTGCATTTATAAATACATCTCATTCATATACCTATGAGTACAATGAAAGCAAACCAGAAAGAAATAAAATCCCACTAACATATGTACTGAAATTGCAAGTGATTTCACTTTATTTTGAGTGTTTCAATTATTTGAGACCTCAGAGTATTTATTACATTTATAATTAGAAAAATAAGCTATTTTCATTTTGAATGCACTCATTGTTGAAAATTTGGAAAATAAATGAGAAATACAAAAATAAAAATCACCACTAGAGTGCCAATATAGAGATAACATCGGTGTGTATTTTCTGGATTTTGTTCTGGATTTAGATGGATTAGAAATAAATGTAAATGAACATGTAGGTAGAGATGAAGATACAGATACACATATGGGTATATGTACCCCAATTTTTTATTTTAATTGATACATAATAGTTCATCAAACTCATGTGACTGCCATTATTCATGCAAAGTTTCTTACTGTTAAATGTGTAACTTGTTTGCAGATACTTTCTTACTGTGATAACACAGTGCAAAACCAAGGAGCCCACGGCTCCTTGGGTATTCTCTGGTTAATACTTCTGGATTAAATAATAGAAAAAATGATGAACTGAAACACATGCACATTTAAATGTGTATATATACATAAATAGCCAGAGGGGTGTGAGGAGCAAATGCAGGAGAGAAACTGTAAAGGAACCATCTCTTCTTTAAAATCCAAACTCTGTGCCCCTAACAGTCAGGGAAGACGTGCTCCAGAGTAAAGGGAGGTCTTGCTGAAGACACTTACCAGGAATTGCTCATTTGCATCCTGAATCTTTCTTCTCCTTGGAACCCTGCCTACAGCCCATCGCTTCTGTCCACTGCATATGGGATACCTCTTTCTTTTTTTCTTTTTGGGCTCTTGATAGCAGAGACTCTCTGTTGGCTTCATTCCACAGACATGACTAGGATTTTCACTGAGAATATATTAAACCCAGAAAAGAAAACATGGGCAGCATAAAATAGCATGCTTCCCAAGAGATGCTCCTGTTCTCTTTCCTATGAGGAGGCCCGACACCCTGGCAGGTGGCTCTCTGGCCTGGGCAGGTAGCCCACAAGTGCCATCCGAGCCACCGTTTCGCCCTTGGCCACATAACCTGGTCCCTGAGGCTGCTTTCCTGTCCCCTTCACGTTGCCCCTCACTGTAGACATTCAAAAGATCAAGAGATGGCTTGTCACCTTCGCAGAGGCTGGAGACCCGGGTGGGCTCGGCATGGAGCAGCTACTGTGCTTCCCAGAGGTAGGAGCCAGTCGCTGGAGCCCATGGTGGCTGCCCGGCCCTCCCCTCGGCAACACTGCATTCCGCCTTCCTTTCCAAGCTGAACTTCTCTCCGTTTCCGGCATTCTTTGCACATTTGTTTCATATCATTTTCCTCTCACTGACCTATTTCAATTAAAAAATACACAGCTTGTTTTGTCTTATACCAGCATCTCTAGCATGTGTAGACTCTTTATTGTAGTTCATGAGTGCCCGGGGATAGCCCGCTAAGTGATCTAGAATGCACAGGTGTGCTTAGACCCAAGTGCCAGTGTTCTAGAAAAACAGATTCTCTTGAAAAAGGAATGAGACAATCACAGGCTCTTAGTCAGATGTCCTTTAGATCCCAGGCATTTTACATATTATTTTGTTTAATGATCACACTATTTCTCTGAGGTAGATATTATTCCCATTTTATAGATGACAGACACTGAGTTCAGAGAGGTTAGGTAACTTGTCCAAGGTCACTCAGCTTGTCGGTGCTGGAGCAAGGATGCAACCGGATATGACTTTCTCCAGAGCCAATGTTCTTTCCACTATTCCCTGTTGCCTCCCTGAGTCTCAGCTATGGGAACTTATTCTAGATTTCATTTATGATGAAGAAGGGTAGGGTCCCGATAAACATTATCAGTTATTGTAAAGTAGCATGAAGTCCCATCTCCTTTCCCTTAACGAACAGAATAGTATTCTTTCAGTTCATTAAGCAATTTATGGCTGTTTCATGTGTTCAGCTTTTCAGCGAGAGACTTCAATCATTTCACCTTGAATTCTACACAGAGGACCCTGTTAGAGCCACTTAAGAGGGTTTGACAGGGGGGGAAGGCTGATCCCTGGCCCGAGGCATGCCCCTCCCTTGAGCTGTACAGTTCAGTCTGGACTAAATTGGACATCAGGAGACCAGGCTCCAGTCTGGACGCTGCAGCAGGAAGCCCTTGGAAATCCCAGCTTCCCTCGGCCTCCCTATCTCTCTCGGTAAAATGGTGAGGGCTCGACCATCTGGAGGCTAACAAGTAGGTTAATTCTGTGCACGTGGCCCTCTCTCCCCAGAATGCTGTGTGGGGAAGGGCTCTAAGGCGCTAAGGGCAGGGGGCTGGGATAGTGACAGAGCTCATCCACTTCGGGCACAGAAGATCTAAGGCGCATGCATCTTCCATTCCTGAGGTTAGGAAACCACTAAGATCCCTTCAAGACCACTAAGATCTGCTTCTTTGGCCCTGTCTAAATACAACAGCCTCATAAACATCCGTGTACTTGGCGAGTCCCGAGTGGGAGGCATCACGGAAGATGAAAACAGGGGACTGGTGCGCTGTCCTATCTGCGGGGCGCAGGGGGGTCAAGGGGAGAGCTGCCGCCACCTCCTCCCATGCTGCAGCCGGGGCTGGAGCTACAGAACACACATGACTCAGGAATGTCAATGTTCTTCAGTGGTAAAAAAAAAAAAAAAAAAAGGTAAAGTCTTGGCCTTTTACTTTAAAACAAATATCATACAGAGTAGAATATAAAACATAGTCACACAATTTTTTTTTAAATAGGGCAGGAAACTTCAAAGAAATTTAATGCATGCCAACCTGCTGTCTCCCAAAAGCCTACATGAGCTCCTTCTTTTCTGGTGTTAGTGGAACCCCATGGAAAATTCGGGAAGCAGCAGTAGGAATAGTACCAGGAAAGTGGTGACCAAATAGTTCAACAGGGAAAGGAGAAAGGACGGAGGGCCCAGGAACTTGTTACCACAGAGGAACTGTAACACTTGGGGTGAAAAGCTGAGCCATGACCCCAGGGAGCTAAGAAGAGCCCAGGGCTTCCAAAGGGGATTGTAGGACATGTTAGCACGAACTCTGTTGAACAATTGGCTTGAGAGAGAGCCATTTGTGCTGGTGGGGATGGCAGAGAGGAAACCTCTTTTGTCTCTCTCCTGCATAAGCCCCTGGCTATTCATTAGCTATACTCCCTATCTTTTCTATAGCCTTCAGGTCAATATATTCATTTGGCAAGTATTTACTGAGCATCTGTGATGTGCCAAGTGTGGTGTAAATTCCACAACCTGTTTATTTTCCCACAAGTGTCTCATGTCTATTTTGCCCGTGACTACCTTGAGCCTGGTCCCCTTCTGTCCATATCAACAAGTGCTACCAGCATCACCTCCGTGATCCAAGCTGGAAGCTGGACATCATTCTCCTTCCCCCTCCAGCTCACTCCTCATCACCTAGTCAATCTCTAGACTAACTCAGGATCTGGCCTGAGTTGTCTCTTCTCCATGCTTTTGGAGCTAGGACTCGGCCAGTCTTGCAGCATCTGCATCCTATTCTGAAAGTAGAAACTTCTGATGCCTTCCCGTGGGCTTGACAAGGAATCCATGCTGACTTGCCCTGGTGCCAAAAGGCTGGGGTCCTGGGGGCAGCAGGAGAGAGTTCAGCCCCTGTGAGCATGGTCAGCGCTGCGCTATCCCTCTGGATGGAGGAGGTGTGGCCACAGGGGTCACACTAGACCAGCTCTGGCTGTGATTTGGACAGTCATCCTGCCTATGGCTCAGCTTCTCTTGAGCCTGACCATTGTCTAAACACTGTTCCATGGCCTTCCCATTGCCCAACAGCCTTTCAACAAACCCCTTTCCTTGACATGATCAGCCAAAGTCTGTTTCTGTTGCATGCAAACGAGGCTCTTGCCCAAACGAGTGTTAGGCTTCCAGGTATCATTTCCCAGTGAGGAGAAGGGAAGGGACAGAATCACAGGTGATGCTAGGATGTGGTCTCAGCCGCAAGGACTGGGACAGACAAGGCACAGGCTAGGACTATGCAGTGGCAGGTGGAGCCAGAGAGGGAAATGTGAAATCTGGACAAGGGCTTACGGCCGAGCCAGAGGGGAGGGATCTGGCAGGAGTCCCCAGGAGTGTCATGAAACAGGATGGGACCCTGTGACCAGAGCAGCGGGTGGGTGGGCAGAAGCACAGCATAAAGGAGCTAAGAACAGAGGCAGTGCAGCTCCAAGCATCCTGCAGATGCTCCTGGGTCGAAGTCATGGGATCAGAAATTAGCAAAGTTCCTATCACATCCTTAGTTCCCTGTGACTCACCCCCATCCTCGCCCTGCCTTGCTCCTCAGTTCTCCATGGGTCCGAGCCTCCAAATGTTCCACACACAGCCTCACTCTCTCTGGCCATGCCGGCTTGTGGAGTCACTTCAAAAACAACAGTCCTTCCCCCTGGACTCCGCCAAGTTGTTAGAGGGAAGAAACAGCATCTGCGTTGACTCACCACCGCATCCCCAATGCAGGCCACGCAGTAGGCACTCAATAACCATTTGTGAAAGTCATGTCTGAGAGGAAAAATTGTTACAGTCACAATTCGTGCCATCTTAATAGCCCATCCTCATAAGTCAGCGAAGTAGTGCCTATTGCCCCTGTCTTACAGTTGAGAAATCTCACACAAATAAGGTGATGTCTTTGGCCCAAAGTCATGTGACCTTGACCCAGGTGTATCCTCACCCATGTTCTGTAGGCCCCTCCCAGCCTGTGCACTCAGATGGAACACGATGCAAGAGGCCCAGGACTGTATTAAGTACCTGTTGCCTTTTGGGAAGTCGCTCTCCCTCTCTTGTTCTAATCCACAGCCAAGGAAGTGAGTCTGAAGCAGGATGTGAGGCTGGTGGCAGCTACTTCCCACAGACCTGCCTTCTTCAGCCAGCATGTTGTTTTGGTTGAATTTGAAAGCTCTGGCGAGCAAGAGCTCTATAGCAGCCCATGCAACCCTCCATTCTTAACTCTCAAGATTGAGTTCAAGCCTTCATGTCTCCTGCTTGGAGTTTGTAAGCTTGTGAGCTTTGAACCCCTAAACTAGCTGCCTCTGCACCCTAATTGCTCACTTCTTCTCAGACATTCTTGTCCCTTTTCCCCACCCCATTTCTTGATGAGCCCAGGGTCTGCTAGCACTCAGACCCCAGGCCCAAACAAAGACAACGTTACCGTATAGCCATCTCTTTGGCTGTCAGTCTAGCTGAGGGTTATTTGGAGGATTTCTGGGATAAGCACTCAAAGATGTGTTGAAACCCTCAGGAAAAAGAAAAGACGCCTACAAAAATACCTCGTATTTTTGAGAGGAATTTCAACCATGTGTTTTTGCTTTTCTTTTACTGATTCTTTTACAAGTAAACCCTTAAAACGCACTCCTCCAAGAGCTGTTTGATGTCCCCAGAGCTCCCAAACATTTTACAAGCTGTTTTCCTTAAAACCAAAGGATATGTTCAACTTATTTAAAAGACATGGAAGGCACCCAAATCTGAAAGATTCTTTCACAACCTTTGAACTGGGCTCAATAAATTGCCTGCCTCTAACTCTGCTTGATGGATGAAATTTGTAAGTGTCCTTGTGAAACCAACCTGATGTGGTTCCTGGGAGCATTAGAAAGAATGCCCACGCAGGGGCCAGGACCTTAGGAAAATTGCAAAGTTGGTAAATGTGACGTTTCTGATGTTGGGTCTCACTCCCTAGGTG
The DNA here is from genome assembly GCF_011800145.1 of Mirounga leonina. Lineage (NCBI taxonomy): Eukaryota > Metazoa > Chordata > Mammalia > Carnivora > Phocidae > Mirounga > Mirounga leonina. Next base: position 16,029,365 of record NW_023270265.1, on the reverse strand, counting down.
GGAGTGGCTTTGGAGTCTGCAGCCAATAATTGAAGGCCAATGTAAATAACCCACTCATCATATTTCTTTTCTTTTTTTTTTAAGATTTATTTATTTATCTGAGAGAGAGACTCATCATATTTCTTTCACAAGTTTGTTTCTATGAATAAATGCCGTTTCTGTTTCCATTCTAGTTAGTAGAGGATAATCATTTCATCTCACGGAGCAGATTTAAGTTCAGCAGGAAGTAAAGACGCGTCATGATGTCAGCAGTTTGCCCTATCTGGTCCAGACTCCATGTGTAACTTCAGCTTGGTTCATGCAAAAGAGCTCGTCATTCTCCCATCTCCGCTTTCTGGGGCTCTTAACAGACATGTTTCCCTCCCATGGTATTATTTTTTTTATCCTGAAAAATATAATTGCAATAGTAGCTTAAACCTCTGTTTGTATAGTTGATTTCGTCTTTGCAAATTCCCCATGAATTTTCTTATATAAGTCTTACTTCTTTTTCTTTTTCTTTTTTTTTAAAGATTTTATTTATTATTTGTTAGAGAGAGAGAGAGAGAGACAGAGAACACAGGCAGGGAGAGCGGCAGGCAGAGGGAGAAGCCGGCTTCCCACCGAGCAGGGAGCCTGATGCGGGACTCGATCCCAGGACTCTGGGATCATGACCTGAGCCGAAGGCAGATCCTTAACCGACTAAGCCACCCAGACATCCCCTTACTTATTTTTCTTATGATAGCCCTGTAACAACCTTCCCACCATACCATCATTCAGAGAAGATAAATGATGCCCCATGTAAGAAGTTGGTAAGGACAAAGTAAAAACTCAAGTTCCTTGATTAAAGAAGAAACTGCACCTTCTGTTGTAGGGTTTTCAAGCCGAAAATACTGGAGCACCAGACCACAGTGAATCCTTCCATGAACATTTGTGATTGAATCAATGAATAAATGAGTGAACCTCTAGCACTAAGGAAGCTGGGGTAGGGGTGGGGCGGGGGGTAACTGAGAGGATGGCATCCAACCATCCTGTTGTAAGGTCAGCCAATGGAAGAACTAGCCTCCCCCGGGGAACTGATGAGAAGCCCACAAGGCTGAAGAGGGAATTCAGGTAAGGCTGAACAGGTCTACTATACTTCCAGAAAAAAATGAATTAGTCTAATTAAGAGAATTCTAGAAATGCCTAATCGTGTACAGTACAAAAAAGCCTTGGGCATCTGGTTCTTTTCACAGTGAAAGAGCTGTTTAGAGAAAAGCCGGTACTTAGCGGTAATTACTGGTTATCTAATACTCTGAAAGGCCTCCATGTCCACAGTGCCCCGTGATCCAGCGTGGAATGTAGCTTGGGTGTGCGTCCCAGATGGGATGACAGAGAACACTGCCCTCCTCCATGTCCAGAGAGCAGGAACAGGGTGACCGTGGACTCCAAGTCCCCAGGACCCCTGAGCCCAGTGATGAGCATTCAAGTAGGACAGTACTGAGCCCCCGAACAAAAGTTCCACCAGCTTGAGCTTCAGCTTAATTCCTCCAGTTCTTTCTGGTCTAATGTCTCCTGACAAAGAAGGAGGAGCATTACAGGAGGTGAGGAGTTCTGCTTTCTGTCCTTCATCCAGCAAAATCGCCCTTTTAACCTCCAGCAACTGGCCTATACTCTCCTTGGAATTCTTAGGCAAAACGTCACTAAAACATCGGCAAAAACAAAAATGGAAAACACGTTTTGACATCCTTAACATTGATTACAGCCTCAGATTACAAAAGGTTCAATATTGCCCACCCCATTCTGGAGGGTCACCCACCTCACAGACTCGCGTGGGAGGGAGTCTCAGAAGCTCTTTTTTTTTTGTCCAGCCTTGAATCACCAGACTCTGGCGCCATCACCATGCCTCTCAGCCAGCTGCCCATTCTCTTATTTCTCTTAGCATCCAGCCTTACAGCCATCCAGGTTTCTTGTGTAGGATCCTACTTCTACCTTCTTACTTGACACCTCCCCCTGACATACACACACACACACACACACACAGAGGCATACACACACTCACGCATGCACGCATGCACGCACATGCCTTCTCTAGACCCATCTTTTGTGTATGATAATGTGACCCCTGTTGCGCAGAGAAGCTCTCACTCTTGCTTCCTGGCATCAGAAACAAACCTTCGCCACGGCATCTTACTCTCAGTGGTTCTCCCAGGTGTGGCTCCCCCCACCAATGGCAGGGTCCATCTGACCTACAAACGCAGGTTTAGAGCCGGAGAAGCTTGTGCTCCAAGCATATCTGCACTGCGTTGTGTCTGCAAGACCTCGAACAATTCCTTGGTCCTCTATCCCAATTTTTGTTTAACACAAAGACAATTTACTGAACTCAAAGGGTTGTTGACAAGTATTAAGCAAGATTATCCATGCCAGGACCTGACATTTGGGAGGTATTGAGCAGAGGTGTCTACTCTCCCTGTCATATGTTCATTGTGACCATGCATTCACCTTCCATCCCAAGAGAAGGCATTTTAAATATTGGGACTGGTGTTGCTCTGGCTTCTCACGAACAAGGCAATTCCTTATAATGTCGAACCTTCCAGATCCTTGGAAGTGTTTCCTCTTCCAGAGTCATGTCCTGCAGAACCAAGGACCAGCTCTCTAACTTCAGAGCAGACTTCCTTCCTCACATCTCAGGCACGTGCACCATGAGCCATGCCAGACCTTCTCAGCCCTGTCTGGCCAGAAACCGCAGCACCTTGACCGATGTGGTCTCATTCAGTTCAGCCCCAACTTACCCTCCACCCTCGGCCCAGCGTTACCAGTTTGAACTCTTTCATTTGGGGATGAGAAAGGTTCATTTCCAAAGCAGCTGAAGAAGAGACTCCTATTGGTGATGCCCAGGAAGAAGCAATTCAAATTTGAATCCTGCTAAGATGATTCAACTCTGTCAAAGTATTCCCTGAGAAACGAGGGGAAGGGAGTCAGCATTTTTGTTAGTGTTCACCATATCCTTGAGGACCCTCTCTGTAGCCCTATTTGCTAGGATCACGGTAACAAAGTACCACAGACTGGAGGCTTAAGCAACAGAAGTTTCTTGTCTAACAGTTCAGGAAGCAAAGAGTCTAGAATCAAGATGTAGGGAGGGTGGGTTTCTCCTGAGGGCTGTGAAGAAAAGGTCTGTTGCAGTCCTCTCTCCTTTACTTGTAGAGGGTGGTCTCTTCCTGTGTCTTCACATGGTCTTGAGCTTACTTACTTACTTACAAGTTTCCTCTTCTTATAAAGACACTAGTCCTTTCAGATTAAGACCCACACTCATGACCTCATTTTAACTTGAATACTTCTGTAAAAATTCTGTTTCCACATAAGGCCACATTCTGAGGTACCTGAGGTTAGGCCTCTAACACATCTTTTGGGGGGGACACAATCTTAAAATACCATCCTTCACACTGGTAAAGGCTTATACTGTTCCTGATTCTCACTTCATTACCCCACACAATATCCCCCATCCTTATTTCTTTCCCAGCTTCCACCCCTCTTATATTTCTTCAAAATATCTCATCAAAATTCTTAATTTTCAAAATAACCTGGTTAACTTTTCATGGACTGAAGTAACTCCCTACCAGACCAATCAGAGGCAAAGCAGAACCGGGGGGGGGGTCTGGTCACCGGTCCAGGTGCTCACACTCCATGTGACTAGGAAGGGAGGGTAGGGGCAGGACTTTAGGGAGCACCATTGGTCAAAGCTGCAGACACAGAGAGCAGGAGGAAGGAAATTGGAAGGAGCCATGGGCACCAAGCTTGGCAGAAGCAGGGCATGTCCAAAGATGGCCCTACTGAGTCAGAAGACATGTGACTGGTAGCCAGGAAGCACAGGATGGGAGAGAGACGACACGGCAACATGCTGTGAGATATCATGGTGTATCATGCATGACCCATGTGTACTATAGTCTTCTGAACATTTTTCTGTCATGTGAAGACCAAGCCCCAGAGCTATTGCCTCTTTGTCTTCTGCAAAATCCCGAGAACCATCAGTGCCTATGGACAGGCCACTTCTGTGAGAAGGCTGAGCTCACCTGGCCCTCCCCCAGCCAGGCGCTTACTTTCCTCTCAGCGATTGTGCAGACCAGATGCCTCAGTCCTCTGAAAGCCCCCTCTCCCCCTGCTCCAGAATGCAACCCTCTTCCCCTGCTCAGCAAGAACACAGAAGCCCCTGGAAGAAAACACTGATATTTTCCTTATCTATACCAATGGGCTTTCCAGCCTCTGTGTCCATCTGTGGACACATACCACCCCCCTGCCTCCTCAGGTCTCCCCTCCAGTTTCAAGCCCTCTCCCCTACATCTTCTCAGAAACAATACCTTGATACTTATCCTTTCTCTCTCTTAACTCAAACTTCTTCCTCTCAACTGAATCCTTCCAGTTCATTGACTTTGGGATACTCTCACATCTAGCCCTAAACAAACTGCAACCAGAACCGCTCCTTCAAGCACTCCCAAACCCTCCATTTACCTCTCTCGGTTTTCCTGTTCCCACAGTCGAACGTCTCACAGGGCGTCTATTCTTTCTGTGTCTCGGTCTCTGTCTCCTCATCTCCTACTCACTGGGAGACTCATTCCAGTTTGGCTGGGGCCTCATTCATGCCGCCCTTCCTTCCCGCATCCAGCACCTGCTGTGCCCCAGCCTTCTAGAACGCATGGATTTAAAAAGACAAAATCCTCCAACTTCGTGGAATTTACAGCCTAGTTACGACAGAGTGGTACAAAACTGAGAACCTGGCATGGCGGGCAGGAGGCATAGTTCAGGAGGCCAAAGGCTGCGGGTGGATGGTGACGGGCAGCACAGTGGTCAGGGCGGGCACCTTGGAAAAGATGACATCGAAACCACGGTCGCTTTCAAAGACTGCCAAGGTCCTTGGCCTTCCGTCTTCCTCCCCGTCCTCTATCTTCTTCCTGCTGTACAGGCTCGGCCTCCCCTGCCCCCGAGTCGACATGGGCACTGCTCAAGGGGAGCTCCTTGTGCTTTCTCTTCTCACTCCGCAGTCTTGTCATGAGGGACGCCATCCAGCCACACAGTGTCATGTATCCTCCACAGTCAAATGACACATAGATGTATACTTCCATCCAGGCCCCTACCCTCAGCTCTGGATTTGGAGATCCCACCACTGTCTTGATGCTTCCCCAAGGAGCTCTCAAATCAGCATTTCCAAGATTGAAGGCAACGTCGCCCTCCCCCCAGCTTTGTTCACCTTCCAGCACCCTCTCTCGGGAATGGCGGCCTGGCCCACCCGCTTCTACAGGCCACAGCCCTCAACTCGCCACCTGCTTTCCTCGCTGCCTCTGCAGGTACAGCTGTCACCAACACCTGTCACCCACCTGCAGCATTGGAGGGAAGCCTCGTGCCATGATGTGGCATCCAGCTTCGCACACTTCTATTGATCTATTCACTTCATCCACTCTGTTTTTTCATAAATTTTTATTGAGTGTTTCTGAGTACAGTCTCCTGTTAAAAGAAACAAAATGTGGTTTTGTCAGTTTGATTCTAAAGCATGTTAAACACTTACTTTAAACATAAATCATATCTAGATAATATTGTATAGTCTCCAAAGGCTTTTCTCATTCCTCGCCACAACATGGAGTAGGAAAGCAGAGGCTGGTAGACCCATTTTTCATGAGCCAGCTGCATCAACTTACTTAAGGTTACACCATGAATTCCCATCAGAGCTAGCATGGAACATGGAGGGCAGGTCTCTACGTTCCCTGTTCTGTTTGTTCCACTGTGCTCCCTCCACCAGCTCACCAGGTTCCAAGTTAATCAATCCTTCCTCAGTACCTAGGCTGGTGGTTCTTAAATTTAGCCAGCTTCAGAATCATGGAGGTCTTAGTAAAACACAGAGTGTTGGGCTCACCTACAGGATTTCTGACTCTCAGTCTTCATTTCTAAGGATCACCAATGATCATCAGTGATCCTGATGCTGCGGGCCTAGGGACCACACCTGGACAACCCCTGATGTGGGCTGACACTTTCACCTAAGTCCTTGTCCCCATTTTTTCTCACTTCCTTTGAGGAGAACCTTGATCCTCCCTATGCTTTCTCCCTTGACTTACTTTTGAGCAGAGACAGAGACCTTTTTTCCCTTCAAGGACCATCATGCGTGCCGTGGATGTTGACAAGAAGATACGCAATGTGCCCACACAAAGGCTGCTTGGTTCCCAAGCTTTTACCAACCAACCTGAGGGACTTACTGTATTAGGGGCTTGGCTAATCCCACTGTCATAACTTCACTACCTCTTGGACTTGATCAAAATGTGGCAGGGAAAAGCAAAGTTTATGGAGAATTTAGAGGCTCTTGTTTATCCATTTCTCCAAATACTCCAAAAGATTCCTAGATTGAGCCAAACCAGCTGAGAGCCCCCAGCTGGTTCTGTCCTTACGGTATGTTCTCCTCTAGCAAAAGACCCTGTGAGGCACGGGGTTAGTGACCTGAGCATTGGGCTGGACATTACGGCACACAGTGGGCTCACAGGAAGCAGCCTCCAAGAGGTGCTCTGCATGGGCTGATGGGCAGCCTCATCACTGGCATCACAGAGAAAGTCTCTCCTGATTTGTACCCAGCATCATTGTACTTTCCCTAAGCAGACGGCTTCACTTTGCCTCATGGACCCTGATGTAACTAGCTGTGGTTGTCTCCTCTCTTTGGCCACTAGGGACTTGGTACCACCTTTGCAGTCATCCCTGGAGGTCTGCGGACCACGAAGGCTCCAACTCCTCCTGACCTTCCCATCTTTATTTTCCCATTTCATCAGCATGCTTATGGGTAATGCGCATTGTTTTGTTATGCTATATATTCAATCCTTTGCGAAGCATGATAGATACGGAAGATAGGCGGGAGTGAGGGCAGACAGCTGAATAGGCAGAGAAGTGAATGAGCTGTTGGTCAATGGCAGATACTCTCCCCACCATGAAAGATGCAGCTCAGCACAGCGACAATATTAATAAATGGTCTACTGTCCAATTTTGTTTCAGACTTTCCAGATGTCATGCTGGGAGTGGCTTTCAAATGTTACAGACACTGGATGTGCCATTTTTCCCTACCTAAATTCACTTAGTAAATAAATTAATTCATAAACAAACCCAGAACTGGCTATGAGCTTTGTACATGTACATTTCCTGGTAGCGTTGTAATTGATACAATCTTCTTGCGAAGCAATTTGCCAATATATACTAAAGCGGATACAAATATTTGTACCACTCTTAATACCTAACCTAAATATGAAAAAATTAACTACACATATGCTGTTCATCACAGCAGTATTTCTCATAACTCACCGGAAAGGCTAAGTAAATAATGACACACAGTTCTATGGAATATTATGAAGTAATTAAAAGTGGTGCTCAACAAAACTATAGAGCAACATAGAAAACATAGTCTAATATTAAATAAAATCAAGGACATAAAAATAATTCTTTGACGTAAGAACAATTACAAGAAAAATTCCTGGAATAAGCGATGATGGTGTTTATACATGGCACTGAGATTTGGAGTGATTATGTCAATCTTGCTTCTATTTTCCAAAACACTGTATGATGTGATCATATTACTTTATATAGAAAAGCACATAAAATAGGGCGCATGGGTGGCTCGGTCCATTAAGCATCCGACTCTTGATTTCGGCTCAGGTCATGATCTCAGGGTCCTGAGATCCAGCCCCATTTTGTACTCCGCCCTGGGTGTGGAACATGCTTAGAATTCTCTCTCTCCCTCTCTCTGAACCTGCCCCCTCTCTCTAAAAGAAAATACATTAAATAGATTTTAAAATGTTACCATTGAGAGCATAACCTTGAATGGTTGGAGAGGACAAATAGGCAGCCTGCAGGCCCAGGGTCAGGGAATGTGCAGAGAAGCCAGAAGCCAGAGGAATGTAGGTGAGCAAATATGCCTAGGCAATGCTGCCGGGCCCACGGGCAGGTCAGGTACCTGGAGGCCCAGTGGGCAAGAATCTCCAAGTGTCTGCGGGCGAACTTTGACACACCTGCTATTGGCTTGAAGCTCTTATTGTCACAGACCATAATCTTGTAGAACACTTGCCCCACCTTCAACGCTTCTGAGGGCTGGACATCTGCAGGCTGGACACGTCCATCAAACACAGAAACTGGCCTGCAAATGCCATTGAATCACATATTTGAAAATGGGGTGCTACGTCTCAATCCAGGTGACTTTGATTTCCAGAATCTTGGGAAGATAAATAAATACAACTGAATAAGAAGCAGTGTGAAGGTCATAGAGAGACTTGGGGGAGCTCTCCCAGCCTTCAGAACAACATCCAGGGAGACCATCCATTGTGTGTTTGTGGAAGGGGAGGGCAGGTTCTGCTTTCCCTTTTAGCTCCTTCTGAAAGTGATACTTTTGAGACTAAATGATCCTGAGAAGACTATACACTACATGGAACACAGATGGTTTTAGGTTCTTGATGATGTTTATGGACTCCTGTCTTTGAATATTTTCTCCTACTTCTCACCAGTGGGGAGGACTCTGACACGTTTTGTTTTAAAGGGAAGCTCTTTGCTGTGTGGGAAAAGTTGCAAATGGGCTCTCCTGGACAATCTTGAGTGGGTTGATGCTGCAGAATCCCCTGGGCTCAGCAAAGTGAATCAATGGAAGGCAAATCAGAGAGCCAAAATTCCTAATCAGGACCCCCTGCCTGAGGAGCATCAGGAGCTTGAGGTCTCTGGGAAGCCCATGCCAAAGACAAACTCTTAGCCATGGCTGCATTTTCCAAGGGAAACCTCTTACTCTGAAATGAGAGAAGCATTGGAAGCTCATTCAGGGGACATATGCCTGATACTGCCTGAACTTGAGAAGGAATGGAGAGAATATATTCACCATGACTTTCTTAGCCAGTCCAGGCTCCAAGAGCCTATTTCATTCAGTGTTAACTCAAGGCCTTTGCAAACAGAGATTTATGCTCCAAGTTACTGCTTCTGGAAGCAACATATCAAATCATATGCTAGTTCCTTCTCATCCTTCCTGTGCTCCTCAAAGACTTGTCTCCAGAAGTCAGGTATCAGTTTACCTACATTGCCTCTAAAATGGTTAATACATAAGCAAGGTCAAAGCGTGGATTATCAGCTCAGCTTAAAGCCCTGCAAGAGTCATCCTTACATCCTGCCTGCATGCCCCAGGTTTCCTACATCCCAACCAACCAGGCAACTCCTAACAAAGCCTCAGGGCAGGGGGACCACGATTTGTGTTTTAACTCTGAGTTTTCTTGAGGGCAGTGAGTGACTTTCCCCACTGTCCCCAGTGAAGTCCCCCGAACCCTTTTGGTTTTTTTCTAGGCTTGATCTTTCCAGCCTCTTAATCATTTCTGGGACCATTCCCAGCACTTTCTCTGGCTTCCCTAAATCCCTCCTAAAAGCTTTCCTTTTGTACTAAATAAAAGCAAATTCCTTGGACCCAGAAGTCTATAGCTTTGCATGGCCTGCAATTTTTCAAGAATGAAAAAAAATAATAATAATAAGACCAAAAAACTTCTTGGAGGAATGAGTCAGAGGCATTAAAGTAACTCCCCATGCAGTAGATTGTCTCCATGGGCTTGATACCTTGGCCCTGCTCTAGACATTTCACATCCTGAGAAAAGGTCTGAAATGTTACTGCCTTGGGACCCTGCCACAGTTTACAGAAAGCACCTTTGCCTTCAAAAGCTTCTGTGTTAATCAAAGGTGATTAAAACCAGGTCTCCGCCCAAGGCGTTCTTTCATAGCTCTGAACACGTAAGGAAAAGCAGAGATGATTATCTGGCTGGCTCAGCAGAGATTTGCTTCTTTCTATAAAAATATACATGCTGACAAAACAACAGCCGTAGATTTACGATTTGTCTGATTTGATCACCTTTCAGCACAGGAAAACCTGGCTTGTATACTCCATTAGAAGGGCCGCCATGGGAATAGTCAGGGAAGATGAGGCCCAGCCTGGGACCCAGACCAGAGATCAAGCTCAGATGTCACCATGAACATCACTTTCACGATCCAGCTTGAATGTTCTAGCCCCCCAGGCAGAACTGGCCCCCTCCTCTGTGCTTCTACAACACTTTGGTTGGCTCTCTTCTGGCACATCGTGGGGTCCATTGTGATATATGCATCTGTCCACCCCACCCAAGAGACCAAGAGTTCCTTGTATCTTCAGTGGGGGTCCATCATGCCTTTCCTGAATCACCAAGAAAACCAAGAGAGCTTTGTTTTCTCTCAAAGAGATGTAAAATGGTAAGAACAGGTATCTTTATTTCCATCCAAACACAGCAAGGCTCATCCAGGCTACTGACAAGGCAGTTAATTATAAGACAGGTTCAAAGGCACCTTTCTTCATAGGCGGAGTTCAACCAAAGAAGTCCGAATTCATGGAGATGGAAGACACTGGAAGCTGGAGAGGCAAGGAGATGCTCATGCCTGGCACCTTCAACCATCCAGGAACACCCACCCCTCTTCCCAGAGAGGTCTTAGGAAAGGATGCTTTCAAACTTACCAGAAATGTGAACATTAAAACAATGAGATGTTATTTTCACTCTATAAAACCAACAGTTTTTTTAAGTAATAAACAATTTTGATAAGGTCAAGTTCTGATGGTTACTCAGAACTTTGTTTGTATTGGGGGAGGGGGGTATATTGGTACACATTTTCCAAAAATCAGAATATATTCAAGGATGGTAGTCAGAGATATAAACAAAAATATATGCTTTAATATAGTCATTGAAGATTTACTTTTTAAATAAGAAATTGAAAATAAGTTCAACTGTGCCATAAATGTAATGATGCATTCATGTATATTAAGCTACATAGCAATAACAAGTAAATGTAGAGATTTCAGTAGCTAAACACAGTGAAGGCTTGCTTCTCACTGAAAGTTTGGTGTAGGTTGGGCATCTCCAGGCAGCTTTCCCCCAAGCAGTGACTCTCAGATCGAGGCTGTTTCCATCTGCCACCTGCCATCCGCCATCACTGATAAGCCTAGAGCGCTATGCCAGGCATAGGAGTGGCATCCTCACTTCTGCCCACATCCTATTGTTCAGAACTCAACCTGTTGGTCCAATCACACTGCAAAGGAGATCTGGAAACACAGATTGCCCAAGTGCCCAGGGGGAGGAAATGGCATGGAGAACCCACGCACAACTGCCACAAATCACTAAGTAGAACATGGCACCTTCAGAAGAGGGAGCATCATGCAGCCATTAAAAACATATTCTCGAAGAGCCTGTAATGAGAGGTGAACATTCTCACAACATGATGGTAAACTAAAGGGAAGTTGTGACATAAATATAGACAGTGAATTATCCCAATAGCATGCATACATGGACCCGGACAAGTGTGTCCACACTTACCACCGCCATGTTAACACGGTTATTTCTATGTTGAAGTAGTTGTTTTCTTCATTCTTTTTCAACTTTTGCCTAATTTCTTTTTAAGAAGCACACATCATTCTGAAAAATAAAATAAAAAATAAGTAAGAGTTATTGATTCAAGTGTAATTAATACTTATACTACATATAACACATGTAACAAGTAATAATAGTAAAGTGACTTTGAGGCAGGTAAAAGACCTGTAAATATAGTTATGCCAATTCTTAGACAAGGATTGGGGAACTTTTCAAAGTATTCCTCCAGCCCCCTGAGAACCACTGCTGAATTGAGTTGTTACTGATAGGAATATTATGTTAAGGGAGCAGAATTTTTTCAGAATGAACTGATAATATGATATCCTGGCAAAAGAACCAGGTTTGGAGCTGGAAGATGTGGGCTATTTTTCATACTTTCAAACATATTCTGGCTCCTGGGAGAGAAAAACCTTCACCTCTCAAAGCCTAAGTGTTTTCTCCAAGGTTGTCCTGAATATACAAAACATTGTTTCCAAAATGTGTTCCAAAATGAAAGGAATCCATAATTCAGGGACAAGCTGGATTAAGTCAGGATAACTGACATCTTTACTGCCGGGCTCACTGAGCTCCAAATACACTGATGTGCTTTCTAGGTCTCCGAGTAGCAGATAATAATTACTTGGTGAAGGAGCACTTTTTCTAGGAATATCATGGAACTAGACCTCTGATAAACACTGTGGGAAAATGTTCATTTACTGAGATACTGAGGTTAAAAGTATATAACTATAATCTATTAGCTCTTGTAAGGATTTGTTATTTTCCATTGTTAATTTTCCATTCTTTCCATTTGTAGAACAAAAAGTCATACAGCAGGGTCTCAGCTCCACCCTGGGCTGTGTTTGTTCCATGATTCAGCCGTGGCACATCTGGAGGACTACAGAGAAGGACTGTCAAGGACTGTCTCTAAGAAGAATCAAGGAGCATCTTGGTTCCTCATCCTAAGGAAAAGACAATGGAAATCGACTCAGAATGATTCAGGGACTTGGCAAAAAGGCCATGTCCCGACTGAATGCGGGAGGTGTGAGCAACACTGATTCCAGCCGATCAACACGATGGAACATATCACAGGCCCCAGGAGAGATGTGCAGGCTCAAGAGAGACAGGAAAAGACAGACGCCACACAGCAGTCCAGAAAACGCACAGGTATCCCAGAACCATGGGGAAAGAGATGAAGGGGACTGGAGCTCCTGCAAAGTGGGAAGGGCAGAACCTTTACATCACTCCTACTGTGTGACCCTAGAAACACAAGTGAGAGTCAGAGTTCTCAACAGTAAGTATATGTATAAGTTCACACGGAGGTGTCTAATACAGCACCTGGGACACACAATCTACAGAATCAAATGACAACAAGGATCAGGCAGGCAATTTAGAAATATAATGAGTGAAGCAGGTGGATATAACAATAAGGGTTGGGGGGAACAGTGGCAATTTGGAAAGCACTTGCCCCGTTCATGAAGAGAACATCAATCACCTTCAGCAAATTATTGCCATGCAAGTATTTGGACCCATTGATGTAAGTCTTCAAGTTGTTCTAGAAAAGCCATAAATCCAGGTTTTTAAAATAAGATGTATCAATGACCAGTTGTACCCTGAATTTTACAACTTGCTAACAGGAGTTTCCACTTGCTCAGACAGCTGAGTCATCTTTTACTCCTCTGTTTTACCCTCCACATAGTGGATCAGCGTGACCTCTCATTTCTATTTCCAAACTACATCCAGCACCTGATCACCTATCTTCACCTCCTCCCTGGTCCAGACACCACCACCTTTCCCTGGATTTCTGCAGTAGCTTCCTAACTGGTGTCCCTGCTTCTGTCTCCGGCCATCTGCTCCACACTCCACACAGCAGCCAGAGTAAACTTGTTAAAACAAAAACCCACATGGCATTCCTCATTCAATGGTTCCTCATTAGATGCAGGATAAAAGTTGAAATCCTTACATTTTCTTGTAAGATGTACATGACCAGCCAGCCCTTGCCACTCAGTCCCCAAACCCCATCCCATCACCTCTCTCCCTTCTGTCCTACCACTCTGCTCACTGCTCACTTGGCCCCACTCACAGTGGTCTCCTTGCTGACATCCCAAGAATGCTCCTAGCTCAAGGGGTTGGCACTGGCTGTTTCCCCTGTATACTCTTCACCCAGCTATCCATCAGACTTTCTGTCTCACCTCCTTCTGTTTTTTGCTCAAATAGTGAGCAGTGAGCCCCTTCCCCAGTTCTCCTTATCTCTTTTCCCTGATTGCTCTTCTCTCTAACATTCACTACCACCTGACACATTACATTTTCCTCATTTATGTCTTTATACTATGTCTTCCAAAATTAGAACACAAGTCTTCATGAGGAAAGGAGTTTGGTCTGTGTTCTTCATTGCTGCATTTCTAGCCCTTGGGAGCTTTAAAAAAAAGTTGTGGAAGGAAGGTAGGGAGAAAGAAGAATGAGCAAATATGGTATGCTGAGTCATTGAATTAGAACCCATAAAATGATTCCAAGGATAAAGTTCTGGTCATGGACAAAGCACAGTGTGAGACTGAGCTCAGAGGGGAAGGACCAGGCAGAAGGAAAATGGTATTTTCTTGGTGTGAAACTGCCTTGTTCTCATCCCTCCAATATGAGAATCTCCCATCAAAGCTCTGTGAGTAGCCATCTAGCACCAAAAGGCCAGTGATCTCCTGGGTTTGGAGGAAAGTGCTCTGGGCAGGGGGCCAGGAGACCCTGAGCCAGTCATTTTCCTGGGAGATTTTCCTACTGTGAAATAGGAAGGCTTATCTCTCTCAAGTTTCTTAGAGCTCTGCTACCATAGACATTAAGATTCTAAAATTCTTCAGCAACTTAATTTTATATGTATAAGTGAGATATTTCTATTTGGAAGAAGGACTCCATGGAGATGAAGCAGATTCACTGCATTAAAGACACACTTTGGTAGTACTCTCTTGTGTGTTAGCATCCAACGGGAAAATGATCACTGTGTCAGACCAATAGGACAGATTCATGGATCCCTGGTCAAAGCTGGGATACATTTCCATGTGATTTCTTAATTAATCAGGGATCGCTGACAACAAATCCTCCGGGAGACACTGAGGCATAGAAAGATTCAGCAAGTGTTCAGTCAGATGGGGTACACACACAGCTAATTCAACCTCCTGCATCTGACCTCACTTGAGTAAACACTTGGACTCATGAGGCACAGCCTTCTAGAGGTGGTGCTGCTTCAGAAAAAATAAAATTAGAAATTGCCACAAATCAAAAATTAAAAAAATAATAATAAAGAACAAATAAATAAATATAAAAATTGCCACAACTCTTTGTTTTTCTTCACCAACTATGGTCTCAATATAAGGGGCCTTTGGAAGACAGCAGGAATGACAGACAAGTACCAAGTGGAGACAATTAACTCAATGTCCTATCAGCCCAGGTGGCTCCAGGCCCAGGCACTCCATCTCCATCCACCAAACCATTATGATGGATAAGGGAAGCCTGTCCTCAAAAGACAGACACTTGAAATTCTTTGAGATTCTAGGTCATGCCCTCGTGTCACCTTTTAAGAAGAACCAGCTTGAGGCCAAAGGGCCTTCTTTGAAATTATGTTCCTTACCCAAAGGGCACTCTCCAGGATCCCTTTGGGCTGTGACCAGAGGGTTCATTTAATATGGAACAGAATTAGATGACCATAGTGTGAGGTTTGAGTGCTGTCATTGCTCTAACTTACAGGGATTGACATCTTGCCCAGAGAAGACATCTAGCTATATTCAGATGTCCCTACAGTTAACATGGTTCACCTCCTCTGCTAGCCTCTGCAACTTAACTTTATGATGTTCTTTCGGAGAGGCATAGCATGTGGACCTCCCCCAAAAACCTGACTGAGAAGCCACAACTTCTGTGTCCCAAGATGAAACTGCCCCAGGATCTCAGAAGAATCACAGAAGAGCAATAGAACACTGCACTTATTAGCCATGGACCACTTAAGATAAAAAACCATTCTAAGTTCAGTGGAGATGCATAATAGAATATCCAAGTAAGAGGGACTACAGCGCAAGAAAGAGAAACAAAATTTTACCTAATTAATCAACAAACTAAAGAAAAACAATCACCACAAAGTACAAAATAGTAAACAAAATGGAAGAAATTAATTGCTCTGTATCAGTATTTGAAATCATTGTGAGTGAGCTGCCTTTCTTTATCTAAATATAAAGATATGGGATGATATAAAATTAAAATTGAGTAGTAAACTGCCTAGAAGAAATACATGAAAAACAAAATAACAAAAAACAAAAAACAAACCCAAAATGACAGAGAACTACTTTCACAAAGATGGAGTAGATATATTTATACCTATTCCTCCTGCTGAGTACAGCCTGAAAACCTAGACATTATAAAACAAACATAAGACTAAAAAGTAAAGAGAAAAAGGAAGACTGGCTAGGGACCCTAGAACCCAAAGAATGATATGATGGTGAGCTCTTTGGGTTTTCTTTTGGCCTCATATATCCCAGCCTGGGTGCTAGAGAAGGTAGCAACCTGGAAATCCAGTAGGTACAGACAAAAATAGCCTGTTTCCTGTAGCCGAAGGACCAGAATTGGGGCAGCCTCACAAGACAGAAAAGTATGTGATAATAGCCATTCTACTCTAGCCAAACACCACAGAGAATGCTGCAGCTCCCCCCCCCCCTGCTTCATCCCCACCAGCAAAGGTTGAGTGGGAGCCTAACTTCCTCTCTCACTGGGGTAGAATAAGTTTCCCCCCAAACCTCTCCAAAATGGTGGCAAAGTAGAGCAGCCTGGAATTTCATCTTCACTGAGCAGTATGAGCCCCTCCCCACTCCCCATGTCAGTGGACACCCCTCAGGAGACTTAACTTCAATGCCCACACAGCAGTATTGAAGTACCTTGCCCACTCATGGCTGGGATGGTGTCAGAGGAGTCTTGCAAAAACACAAGATTTAACAAATATCTAGAGTCTCATAACATAATAGCTGAAGTGCTCAGGATTCAAATATACCAATATCTGAGAGACCTCAACTTGAGTGAGAAAAGACAATAAACACTAACATCAAAATGACACAGAAGTTGGAATACTCTGACAAGAATTTCAGAGACGCCGTCATAAAAATGCTCCAAATAACAAGCACAAAGAAATTTGAAACAAATGAAAAAAAAATTTAAGTTTCAGAAAAAAAACCAAAGATATAAAAAACAAAATGGAAATCTTACTACTAAAAAATACAAAAACAGAAATGAAAATGCAATAGATGGTCTCAAACAGCAAAATGCAAAATATAGAGGAGAAAAATCAGTGAAATTATTCACTGTGAACAACAGAAAGAAAATACATTAAAAAAATATGGAAAGGGATTCAGGGGCATGTGGGATTATAACTAAAGAGCTTATATTTATGTCACTAGGGTCCCAGAAAGAGAGGAGAAAAGGGGTGGGCCTGAAAAATTATTTCCCAAAAAATGGCAGAAAATTTCCCAAATTTGGAGAAAAGCATATACAGTTACATATTCAAGAAGCTGAGCAAGCCTCAAACAGAATAAAACCAAAGAAATCCACAATATCATAGTGAAATTTCTGAAAACCAAAAACAAAGGAAAAGTTCTAAGAGCAGCCAGAGAGAAAGGATCAGTTAGCGGTAGAAGAAAATGCAATTCAAATGAGTAGTGGGTTTCTCATCAGAAACTATCAAGGCCAGAAGAAAGTGGCACATTTTCCAAGTACTGAAAGGAAAGAACTATGAATTCTGAGTTGTGAAATGTGAAAATATCCTTCAGGAAAAAGGGGAAATCAAGATATCCTCAGATAAAGGAAAACTATGAGAATATGTCACCAGCAGACATTTCATAAAAGAATGACAATAAATTTCACTAAACACAAAGAAAATGATAAAAGAAGGAATATAGGAACATCAGGAAGAAAAAACAGAAAGAACAAAAATACGAGTAAGCAAAATAGACTTTCCTTCTCCTCTTTAATTTACTAAATTATGATTGACAAAGCAAAATTTGTAGTGATCTATTTAATGCAGTTCTCAATGTATGTAAAGGCCATAAAGAGAAGAAAAGTCTCTATACTTCACTCAAACTACTAAAATTTTAACATCGAGACTGAAAAGTTATGTGGGTATAATACCCAAGCAATCACTAAAAAAAACTATTATATATGAGAAGATATACAAAAAAGCACCATGGAGGTCAAACTGGGATTTTTTAAATGTTCACGTCACCTACAGGAAGTAAATACAAAGAAAAACAAAAAGTAGAACTATCAGAAAACAAAAAATAAAATGACAAACCTAAGCCCTAACATATTAATAATTATTATAAATACAAATGGTCTAACACACTCTCAATAATCAATCAATCAATCCTAGAATAAGTGAGTTCAGCAAGGTCAAAAGAAAAAAGATTAACACACAAAAATCAACTGTATTTCTATATGCTGGCAATGAACATGTGGAAACCAAAATCACAAATACAAAACACTTTACAATAGCCCCTCCCTAAAATAAGACACTTTGATGTGAATCTAACAAAACATGTGCAGGACTTGTATTCTGAAAACTATAAGACACAAATGAAAGAAATAAAAGTTGATCTAAATAAATGGAGAGACACAATGTGTTCACGGATTGAGAGACTCATAATAAAGACATCAATTCTCGCCAAATTGCCAAGCAAGGTTAATGAAATTCCTATCAAAATTCCAGCAAGAATTTTTGTAGCTACAAACAAACATATTTAAAAATGTATAAGAAATGGAAAGGAACTAAAATAACTAAAATAATTTTAAAAACAAAGAATAGAGTGGGAAAATTTATATATGATAGAGTTTTATTAGTCAAGACTATGTTGTATTTTCAGAGGGATAGACACAGAGATCAGTGGAACAGGATAAAAAGCCAAAAGACAGGCTCACAGAATAGAGTAACACATTTTTGACAAAACTGAAAAGCAGTTCAATGGAGGGAGGAGAGTCTATCACAAATGCTGCTAGAGTAATTGGACAGCCACAGGCAAAAAAAATGAACCTCAACTTAACCTCACTCCTTACACAAATTTAACTCAAAATGCATTATAGATTTTTTTTAAAAAAGATTTTATTTATTTATTTGACAGAGAGAAAGATACACAGCGAGAGAGGGAACACCAGCAGGGGCAGAGGGAAAGGGAGAAGCAGGCTTCCAACAGAGCTGGGAGCCTGATGTGGGGCTCGATCCCAGCACCCTGGGACCATGACCTGAGCGGAAGGCAGACACTTAACGACTGAGACACCCAGGTGCCCCAAAAAACATCATAGATTTAAATGAAAATCTAAAACCATAAAACATTTAGAAGGTAACCTAGGAAAAAGATCAGTGTCTAGAGTTTGGTGAAGACCTCAGACCTGAACCGAAAGCATGATCCAAAAAAGAAAAAAAAAATCAATAAACTCGACTTCATCAAAACTAAATATTTTTGCTCTGTGAAAGAAAGACTCTGTTAAGAGGATGAAAAGACAAGTGACAGATTTGGAGACAGTATTTCCAAACCACGTATCTGGCAAAAGCTTCTTTCTAGAATTTATAAAGAATTCTGAAAACTCAACAGTAATAATAATTTTTAAAATTCCAGTTAGGAACTGGTCAAAAGACAAGATATTTAAAAAACTAAACACACCCTTACCACATAACACAGTCGTTTTATTACTCCCAGGCATTTATCCCAATGAAATGAAAACTGATGTCCACACAAAAACCATACATAATTGTCCAATAGCAGCTTTATTTGGAATAGTCAAAAACTGGAAACAACCCAAATGTCCTTTAACCAGTGAAGGGTCAAACAAACTGTGGAACACCCATTCCATGGAACACTACTCAGAAAAAAAAAAAAAAAATGAACTATTGATACACAGACAATGCAGATGGATCTCAAGGGCATTGTGAAATAAAATGAGCCCCCCAAAATGCATATGCTGTATGATTCCATTTATTTTTTTTTTAAGATTTTATTTATTTGACAGAGAGAGACACAGCAAGAGAGGGAACACAAGCAGGGGGAGTGGGAGAGGGAGAAGCAGGCTTCCCGATGAGCAGGGAGCCCGATGTGGGGCTCGATCCCAGGACCCCGGGATCATGACCTGAGCCGAAGGCAGACGCTTAACGACTGAGCCACCCAGGGGCCCCATGATTCCATTTATATAACATTACTGAAATAACAAAAGTATAGAAATGGAAAAATAGTGGTTGCTAGAGGTTAGAAATGGTGGGGTAGAGGGGAGTAGATGACAAGAGAGGTTCAGCATGAGGGTGATGTTGGTGGTGATGAACTAGGTCTGTATCTTGAATGATCTGGTGGTTCCATGAATTTACACATGTGATGAAATGGCATAGAACTCTACACACATGTTGTACCAAAGTCAATTTCTTGATCCTGATTAGGTTAAGGTGTAACTATTATGGGACACTGGATGAAGGGTTCAAAGAACCTAACTGTATTATCTTTGCAACTTCCAGTGAATTTATACTTATTTCAAAATAAAAAGTTTAAAAAATGCACAAAATAAGGACACCTGGGTGGCTCAGTCAGTTAAGCATCAGCCTTCGGCTCAGGTCATGATCCTGGAGTCCTAGGATCAAGTCCTGCATGGGGCTCCCTGCTCGGGGAGGAGCCTGCTTCTCTCTCTGCCTATGGCTTCCCCCTGCTTATGCTCTGTCCCTCTCTCTCTCTCTCTCTAATAAAATAAATAAATAAATAAATCTTTTAAAAAATGCACAAAATAAAAAACATAATAGAGATGGGATGAAAATGAGGGATGGGCAATAATAAGTAGACTTTAACACAAAAGAAACAAGGTTGGTCTATATCGAAACTAGATAAAGTGAAATTCAAGGGCAAAAACTTTAAATTGAGACAGTTAATGATAAAGCACCAATAATAAAAGATATGCTCCATAATGTGTTCCTGTCATTAACCTTTTCATACCAAACAACCCAGAAGTAAAATAAGTAAATAAAACTAAACTTTATGGAAACACTTTTAAAGCCTTTAAAAAGCAGTTCAATCAGAGCAGAAGATTTTTAATCTATTTCTTTCAGTCCAGATATAGAAGACTTTAATAATATAATCAAAGAACTTGACTTTGTGAATATATAAAAAGGTATCTGCTATAGCCCTAAGGGAATTATTTTTTTCTTATTCCATATTTTCATATTTATAAAAGCAAACCATGTAATGAATTACAAATACTCAGTGATTTTCCAGAAGCAGGGATGCACAAGTGTGTTTATAATCATTATTCAGTAAAACCAAATACTACCAAAAGATGATAAAAATATCCATTTGAAAATTTAAAGAGGAAATTATGTATAGGATAGATTACCTATAATGCAATGAAAAGGAAACTCTTCCATATCAATACCTGAGTTCTACATCTAAAAGCATATTCAAAGACACTGCTTGGCTTTGGATATTTTTATAGTATTAAAAGGCTAACTAAAAACAACTGAACCAACTGAAATTCTGTATTGGTATAAACAAAATCTGGAAGGGAACACACAAAACTCTAACAATTGTGTCTGTGGAGGAAGCTGAGACTGAAACCGATAGTTGAGGAAAACTTTAGCTAATCTATAATGTTTGAAGTTCAACCCCGGCTGCACCCATTATTTATGCAAAAATCCATAGTTTTTTTTTTAATAAGAAAAAAGTGATTAATAAATATATTGCACACCTAATTTGGGAATTCAAAAATAAAGGACTAAACAAAAACTTAGAATATATCGCTTCTCGGCCTTTTGGCTAAGATCAAGTGTAAAAACTTAGAATACATAATATTAGAAAGAATATATAAACTTAGAGAGAATATATATTATATAAATATATAAAGAATATATCAAGCCATGGGTGATATTAACATGATCATAAGAGAATATCAAGTACAGATGAAATCAATCATGGTCATATTGAAAGCAATAGCAGTAGAGCCTAATGTGTCTCCTTCGTCCCCGTCCATGTTCACAGTTTTCCTTGACTCCAATAACTTTAGGACCCGTGTAGACAAACAAGGGAGCTGCAGAGCAGTAGGAAGAGTAGGGTTGAGTTTGGATAGTTCTACCTGGCTGCAAAGCCCAGCTCCAACACTTAGCAGTTTTGTGGCCTGTACAAGTCACGTAAGCTCCCTTAGCTGCGATTTGTTTTGTTTTCTTTCATTAGGATAAGAATAAGAACACCTTGCAGAGTGGCTATGAAAATGAACTGTAACCATTTATAAAAAATCATAGGGCATATATGTGCACACACATACACAAACAAATCCATACATACATGTATGGATAGCTAGATTGATGGATAGTAAGACAGACAGACCTATATCTGTCTTTCTTTCTTTCTCTAGACCTGTATTCACACACTTAAAAACATACATGAAATGTGGGTTCTAGAATATTAATTGTGATTATCTTAGGATGGTGTGAATTCTGGTGTTTACTTTCTTTGTAGAAGAAAAGAGAACAGAGTTGTCTGGTTGTCCCCGTGTCCTCCAGGCAAAACTTCCTGATCTCCCTCAGGCTCCCAGGAAGTTGTCAGTTGTCCTAAAGCTACTTAAGGGTGGGAGACACTCTAGAGACAGACGAGTATACTTTTTGTTGAGGCTACTTGAGTGACACTCAGAACTTTGCCTGAGAAATGATGCATTTTATTTTCCTACAGGTGGGCCATGTCGGAGGCATTCATACTGCACTTTCTGAATACCTGGAAGGCAATCTGGGACTGCAGCCTAGTCAGGCAAACAGCTGGCTGGGTGCCAGTTGCCCCAGGGTATTCTTAGAACCTCTGACTGGGTCCTCAGGGCCTGGTATCCCTTATGGCCCAGAACCAGAAAGGCTGGACGGCCTTCCCAGTCCCTATACCAGTACAGTCCAGGGGTTATGCACAAGCCAAGAGAAGGGGGTCAGGCACAAGGCAGCTAAGATCGGGTCCCTTTCGACTTTAAAAGAAAATCCAACTGTCTTTCTGCAGGTCCCTAAGAAGTGGGAAAACCCCAGAGACCTTCACTGACACAATCAATACATTACCTAAAAGTCGGTTGTCAATCCAACGCTTTCGTATCAAACCATGTTCAATGGAGTACAAGTATCTCACAAAGAATATACTGATTGTTTGAGGAGACTACAGTGAATTTAGCAAGCAGATTATCTGCAGAGAAGAAATGGAACCTCTCTGGAAGGGAAATGGGGGTACAGAATGTATGGCAGGAGACGGGGGGTTGGTTTTCTGGAACACAGACCACAAGGCAATCAGAATCAGCCAGCCCCTCAGTAACCAGGAACTGGGTGATCGCATGGAATGAGGAATGAGATAACACCTGCAAGAAAATGTGCACTTACAAGCCTGAACCCTCTATTAGTGTGGGGGTGATTATTCCTCAAAGACTGTGTGTGTGTGTGTGTGTGTGTGTAAACATGTGCGCACACACCCACTATATACATATAATTTTTTGACTCATTTTTTTCCACTTAATAGTAGATTTTGACCATCCTTCCCATTGCAAAGATACAGACCTAGCTCATCCTGCCTCAACTTCTAGGATAATTAGGAGTTCACTGCATGGCTGTGTCATTGGGTTGGTATTTCCTGGTTTATGGTACAGATGGGAGTCACTGGAGGTTCCCTGTGCCCCTGGTCACTCAGGCTCAGAGCCTGCAGGCACACCTTCCTTCTCCTCCGCTCCCGGGCTGAGTAAAGGGAAGCTGAGCAGGTCATTAGCGGGGTCCCCAAGGTCCTTCCTTCCAACCCTGCTTTCTGCATGGCCCCCAGCACTCCCAGCCCTGATACTCTAAACTGGGTGGTCCTTCCCTCCCAGTGCTGAATCCTGGAAATCTGGAAATTACTGGTTCCAATGCCATCAGCTTCCTATCACTCCAAACTTCCTTTGTATCTCGGGACTATTCATGGCACCATTTTCAGTCCTCCAATCCATTTGCAGACTTTTCTCAATTTCTTCATTTCAAAGGTCAACATATGGACTTAACTCACCATTGTGAAACCAGAAAATATGCATCCTTAAAGCAAGATGGGAAGACGGAAGCGCTTATTCAAAGATTCATACCCTCAGGGCACCTGGGTGGCTCAGTCAGGTGAGCGACAGACTCTTGATTGCGGCTCAAGTCATGATGTCGGAGCTCAGCGTGGGGTCTGCTTGAGATTCTCTCTCTCTCTCAAAATAAATAAATAAAATCTTTAAAAAAGAAAAAAAGACTCACACTCATGACAGACCATAATATAACTGGAGAATCATAAGGACTGGGGTAGCAGAAAGAGCAGAGGGTAGAAGTGGGAACATTCTTACAAGTATTTTCAGAGTGCCTTCTGGGCACCACGGTTCCGCCAAGTGGCAGGGGACGAAGGGAGAGGGACAACCAGATGCCAGAAGGTGCAAGAGTTTGCATGGCCCATTTCTTCTGTGGTGTTAGGGTCTCCTGGAGAACCGTCTATGAGTGGCCCTAGTCACACGACAATCAGTGTCCCTGACCCGAGCTTGCCGTGCCGTGGGCAGCAGGCGCCACGCTGGTCCGCCTTTAAGGGGCAGGAAGAGTAGCCACATAAGGGAAGCACCTGGCCAGAAGAAAAAGCCCTGACAAGCACAAAATTCCAGTAAGACCCAATTTTTAAATAAAGTTATCAGATCAGAAATCCAAACAGTGAGCACTTAAGAACAGGGAGGTGCATAAAATAAGAAAGTGCTGTACTCGGCACTTTTTCGGATGGGTGAGAGTTATGACCATTGTGCTTTTAGTGCCTGGGAAGGGTTATAAATAGCCATGGAGAAGGGATTTTCCCATATGCTCTTTCAAATATGCACACACACACACACACACATTTTAACACCGTGTTGTATTTTTCAGATAGTTTCAAATTTAAAACAAATGAATGACTCAGATGGAGATAATCGAATGTGCCAAGTTTTAACCCGCAATGAGTTACACCAAAGGAGCTAAAAGCATGAATGTGTGAAGCAGTCTCTGGACACAAACCAGGACTCTGACCCTTGGAGAAGAGAGGGTTCCCATGGAGAAAGCTTGTTGCACTAATTGCACAGAGCACCTGGCCACAGGATTATGAATACTGACCTTTCCTGGCATGCCCAGATGGATCCTTCCATGGGCAGCGCCGAGTGCCCAGCAGTGGAGAGAAAGGGCTCTGGAAAGTCAGCAGAGCATTCTTTTGTTTCGGTCTAAACCACAGACAAGGAAAATCAGAATTTTCTCTTTGGACTCAGGGCCCCCCATCTTCTTTTCCAGTAAAAAAATATATATATATCAAACTGAGAGGTATTTCAGGATTCTACAGTCATGATGTCTTGACTGCCTACAAATGATTAGCTCTTGTCCTGGCAGTGATCAAAGGAAATCTGTTTCTGAACAATGCTGCCACATGAACAGAATCAAGAAGAAAGATCTGGAAAAGGTGTTCTCCTACCCAGGGGCTGCAACACATGCTCAGAGGGCACTTGCATCAGGATGAACAATAGAAATATGCATTTCTCCATCCATTTGTTTATTTCTTCTTCATTCAATAGCTATTTACTGAGCGTGTTGGGCACTAAGGGCTAGGGAAGGGACAAAAATGAATGCATTTCACAAATATATGTTGAACACTTACGATGTGCCCGGCTCTGTATCAGGGGCTGGGGATCAGTGATGAGTAAGACCAGCCAGCTCCCTTACCTTATGGAGCCTGCCTTTTGCTGGGGAAAGACAGACAATGGGCAAACAAACACATAACTAAGCAAGATAATGACTAGGAAGGAAGTAATGACCAAGAAGGGCAAAGAGGTAGACATTTGGGAGAGGCCAATTTGAAAAGAATGGTATTGCCACTAAAACTTGAAGGTTAAGGGCGCCTGGGTGGCTCAGTCATTAAGCGTCTGCCTTCAGCTCAGGTCATGATCCCAGGGTCCTGGGATCAAGTCCCACATCGGGCTCCCTGCTCCTTGGGAGCCTGCTTCTCCCTCTGCCTCTCTCTCTCTCTCTGTCTCTCATGAATAAATAAATAAAATCTTTAAATAAAAAAAAAAAAACTTGAAGGTTAACAAGGCAGTAGTTACATAAAGAGCCAGGATGAGCATTTCAGCCTAGGGAACAGTGGAAAGTGGGAAAGGTCACGGTGTGTTCGCAGCACTTAAGGGACCCACATACTGATCTCTTCCATGTTATTCAGATACCAGATTCAGCAGCAGTAGAGTAATTTATGGCACGAGGGGCATCGAAAAATGAATATAACTTTTCCAGGAGAAGATGGAGGCGTCCATGCCCTTCCTGGCAGATGAGGGTACAGATCCAGTGGTGGTAATGTTCCAAGGCCCCAGGGTCCATTCCTCTGGGGTTGATAAAGTTAGGACACGAAGGAATGAAAAGCACTGCTGTGTTGCAATAGTTAGAATGGATTCGACAAGCAAGGGACTTCCTACAATGGAGAACAACTGTTGCATTACCTTGCAGCAAATGAAGAAAGTGCTAGAATTTATTCAATTACCAAAACATAGCCCCATTTATGGTGACATTTAGAATTCTAGTTCTACTGAGTTTTACACTGTTTATGGTTCTATGCCTGCCAAAGGAATGATTTTCAACTTGAAATGTGATCCTGTATATGACCGTGGAGCTGGTGTTCTAATGTCTAACTTATTTAGTCCTCATGGCCATATATTAAGGCTAGCTGGGTTTCAAAACCTGGCGAACAAATGCAATCATGGAATGTTAAAAAATACAAACCTATTTCTAAACCAGCAGCCTCTGATCCTACATATTTTGCTTGGTGCCCAGATGGGGAGCACATTTTAACTGCCATGCATGCTCCCAGGTTGGGTACAAGCTTTGGCATTAATAATGGGTACAAACTTTGGCATTATTCCAGCCCTATCCTGGCAGCCATTTTTTTGGATAAGCTATTTCCAGCAAAAACATATCTTACTAAGCAATTAAAAGCGAAGTACCCAACGAAGAATCTAAATTTGCAGTGGTTGGTAGACTCTCAGCTTAAGAAATAAACCAATCACCAATTCCAAGCTCTCAGAGAAGACACCACTGCTGAATTAGAAATCACAACCAGGAAATGATAAGCTATTATCAAAAGCAGCTCTTAAAAATCAAAGGCAAGGGCGCCTGGGTGGCTCAGTTGGTTAAGCGACTGCCTTCGGCTCAGGTCATGATCCTGGAGTCCCGGGATCGAGTCCCGCATCGGGGTCCCTGCTCGGCGGGGAGTCTGCTTCTCCCTCTGACCCTCCCCCCTCTCATGTGCTTTCTCTCTCTCATTCTCTCTCTCTCAAATAAATAAATAAAATCTTTTAAATAAATAAATAAATAAATAAATAAATAAATAAATAAATAAATAAA